>NW_018744807.1:0-52671 GCF_001683475.1 Chenopodium quinoa | reverse complement strand
GTGTATTTGGAGTTGAGTCTGGGAAATTTCTCGGATTCCTTATCAATCATAGAGGAATAGAGGCGAACCCTGAGAAGGTGCAGGCGGTCATTGACATGCAGTCGCCTCGTACCATCCGAGAGGTTCAGAAGTTAACAGGTTGTCTGGCGGCCTTGGAAGATTTCTAAGCCGATCAGGCGACAAATGCCTATACTTTTTCCAGGCAATTAAGAAGAAGGCAAGGTTTGAATGGGGGCCGGATGCTGAGGCCGCCTTTCAGAAATTGAAAGTTCACTTGCATTCCTTGCCGAGGCTGGTCAGCCCTTTGCCAAAGAAGTACTCTACATGTACCTGGCCGTCTCTGATCATGCGTTAAGCGATGTTCTCCTTGCTGAAAGAGACAGCTGTCAGCTCCCGGTCTACTTTGTCAGTCACGTACTGAAAAATGCCGAGTTGAGGTATCCCCTAGTGGAGAAATTTGGTCTTGCACTCTTCATGGCTGTTAAAAAATTGAAGATCAAATCTGGAAGGTATATGTGGACGGAAGCTCTACTTCAAATGGTTGTGGAGCAGGCGTCATATGAAGCTTTACTAGCCGGAATCCGCATGTGCAAGGCGGCAGGGGCAAGAAAAATAAACGCCTTTTCCGATTCACAATTGATAGTGAGTCAGTACAATGGCGAATACGAAGCAACCCATCCGGCTATGATCAAGTATTTATAGGCGGTCCGACAAGCAGTCGGCTCCCTTGAGGATTTCCATCTAATCCAAGTGCCGAGATCAGAAAAAAACCAGGCGGATGCACTGTCAAAATTAGCATCATCCGCCTCCTCTGATACTCCTCGAACTGTTTTTTGGGAGGTAATGGAGAAGAGAATCATCGAGGAAAACCCTATTGGAATCCTAGACAGAAGCTCAACCTGGATGGATTCAATCAGGGCATATCTGACAAACGGTACACTGCCGGATGATCCTCAACAGGCGGCAGCACTGAAAAAACGAGCCACCTGTTTTGAAATGATAAAGGGAGAACTTCACAAAAGGGGGTGCCTTCAACCCTTCTTAAAGTGTGTTACTCCAGAAAAGGGACGAGAGATACTAGACGATCTTCACTGTGGTTACTGTGCTTCCCATATAGGCGGTGGGACGCTTGCTCAACGGGCAAGGCGGCAGGGCTACTTTTGGCCTACTTTAGAAGCAGATGCGATGGTGATGGTGAAAAAATGTGACAAGTGCCAAAGGTTTGGCAAACTAATTCATCGTCCGGCTACTGACCTCACTACCATTCATAGCCCACTACCGTTTGCTAAGTGGGGTATGGACATTCTGGGTCCATATACGCCTGCTACAGGTGGAAGGAGGTACATACTTGTTGCCGTTGACTACTTCACTAAATGGGTAGAGGCGGAGTCTGTAAAGGGAATCAAGAAGAAAGATTTAATTTCATTCATTTGGAAAAATGTCATCACTCGGTTCGGGGTTCCCATGTCTATGGTTTTTGATAATGGTCCCCAATTTGAGACGCCTGTTCTCAAAAGCTGGTTGGGTGACCAAGGAATTGCAAACTACTTTGCATCTGTCGGCCGTCCACAAGCAAACGGCCAGGTAGAAGCCTTTATAAAATCATCTCGGACGGTCTCAAGAAAAAGATTGAACGAGCAGGCGGCCTATGGGCGGATGAACTACCACATGTTTTCTGGGCCATTAGGACGACTGAAAAAGGGGCGACTGGAAAAATCCATTCCTCCTAACTTACGGTGCGGAAGCTGTTCTTCCAATAGAACACTACGAGCCGACTCTTCGAGTAATGCTATATGACGAAGAGGCAAACTGGGAAGCCATGCGCCTGGCATTAGACTCACTTCCTGAAAAGAGGGCAATGCTGTCTTGCGCCATGAAATCTATCGCCTGAGAATGACTAGATCATATAACAAAAAAGTACACATGCGTCCACTCAAAGTAGGGGACTTTGTACTTAGAAAAATGGAAGCAGTTGGTAGGGCTAATGAGTCAGGCAAACTAACTCCCAACTGGGAAGGACCCTACCGAATCTGTGAGGAAGTCAGGGACGGTACCTACCGTCTGGAAACACCAGACGGACAACCATTGCCTCGAACTTGGAATGTAGATAATCTTAAGAAATATTTCTTTTGAATGATGTAAATAGTCAAGAGCTACTAACAAATAGTCGGCTACTCTCCATGTTTAATTTTTATTCTTACTTAAGAGGGGAATGCCGTCTGTACCTTTACAGTCGGCTACTCTCCATTGAGTATTTTACTCTATTTTCAGAGGGGCATGCCGTCTGTACCTTTACAGTCGGCTACTCTCCATTGAGTATTTTTACTCTCTTCAGAGGGGCATGCCGTCTGTACCTTTACAGTCGGCTACTCTCCATTGAGTATTTCACTCTATCTTCAGAGGGGCATGCCGTCTGTACCTTTACAGTCGGCTACTCTCCATTGAGTATTTTACTCACAATAGGGGCATGTCGTCTGGACATATAGTCGGCTACTCTCCATAAGAAGATGGCCGACTGGTTCCAAACACATAGCCACCCCCCTAATACTTAGCTAAAAAGATTAGGGCCTGGCCGACCCTGTGCCTAACAGGCGGCTACCCTCCTTTTACTTAGCACCTACGTTCACCAAGAACTTACCAAGGCCACAGGCCGAATGATCAGACCAGGCGCCAAGCCAACTGATCAAATCTACAAAACTAATACGACCTGTCCCAACATCATAGAAGGCGTCCGGCGGCATCCCTCCGGATGAAATTCGTAGCAGAGAGCAGCTCCCTTTTGGGTGGAACATTGCTTTATAAACTAATTACACGGCACCTATACGACTGTCCCCAAGGGCAACCACGTAGCCGTTTTTGAGACAAGGATAACTCTATCACTAACCAAACTAGTGGTAGCAGTTGACATCTGAGTCAGATGACCGCCTGTATTACTTGGGATAAATGCAGGGGTACCTCTTGAGTTAATAGCTAACAAACATTGGCGAATCAAGGGGTCTAGCCGGCCTCAGCCGCCTGGTACCTCTACTTCTCAAGCAAGAGTGACGGCGACTGATTAACTCTAACGTTAACTCATAGTCACTCCCTCAAATTTGGTATGGAACCTAAAAGGTTTGAGTAGACCGCCTGTTTTTTGGCAAACAGGGGCACTCAAACCCCTATTCCTACTAGGTAACCTATTGATTTAATAGCCAACAAACATTGACGAATCAAGGGGATTAGCCGGCCTCCGCCGCCTGGTACCTCTACTACTCAATCTAGAGTGTGACGGAGACTAAGTAACTCCTATGTTAACTTATAGTCACTCCCTCAAACTTAGTATGGAGCCTAAAAGGTATGAGTCGTCCGCCTGTTTTTAGCAAACAGGAGCTCTCAACCACTACTCCTGCTAGGTTAACAAATTATGAGTTAAAAGCCAACAAACATTGGCGAATAAAGGGAAAAAACCGGTACCCGCCGCTTGTTATCTCTACTACTCAGTTCCTTGGCAACTAGGTAACACTCATGTTTACTTGGTCAGACCACTTTCCTACTTGGTTAAATTTACAAATGAAAAGACCGCCTGCCTAAAAAGGATCCAGACCTTAAAATAGTTCGAATACCGATTGGATAAATGGCCGACTGATCGTCTATCCTGGAAACAGACAACCAGTCGTCCAGGGGCATAGGCGGCGTGACTAACTATCCGTACCTGTCTGCAACTATCGGCCATGTAAAACAGTCGGTCTAGTGAACAATTGGATATTAGATATGGAATACTTAGACAAATTTGAAGCAAAACAAAAATTCATTAAAAAGAAGCCGGTCATTAAAGACCGGCAAAATATTCAAAGCCCCGGCCCCCTGGCCGGGTAAATACAAAACAAACAGCACGCAGGCCGTGGAAAGAATACATAAAGCTTAAGAAGGGGGCAGATCTTCAATATTAGCAGTTGTCGCCTGGTCAGCACTCTTCTTGCTGGACTCGGCTTCAGCTGCATCCTTTTTTGATGCATTACCCCAAGCGGCACAAGCGCCACTACCGGCTCCTCTTCCTCCAACGCTTCCTCCAACGCTTCCTCCAACGCCTCTTCCTCAGCAGCGCCAAGATCTCTTGATTATATGTATCAGAACACTGGCGGTACGTTTTTTCCCAAGAGGCAAAGTCGACATTGGGGAAGAGGCGGCCCCAAGTCATGCGCTGGATTTGAGCGGAGTCTTCCATCATCTCCCGGACCAGCTCTTTCTTCTCTTGCTCGGCCTTTTCCGAGAGCTCCTGAGTAAGACTCTTCTCCTGGGTCACCAGGCGTTCCTTTACGTTGGCCAAGGATTTCTCCAAGGCTTTGTATGAGTACATTTTTAGGCGAAGAGGTTTTAGCTCGGCCTTGAGATTGGTGATGGTCGCCTCCAGCTCGCCATTCCTCATCTGGGCCGCCTCTAACTGAGCCCGAACAGCGGCGGTAGCCTGCGCCTGATAATAAAGAATATCAATGGTCAGAACTTCATTTTGGGCAATTTGAAACATTGCCTTATCACAGTCAGAGGCGGCCATAGCTTTTGCAGCCTTTACCTCTTTGTTCTTCCGGTCAAGCGGCTTGCGAAGGCCGTTCACTCGGAGCAGGGCCTAAGTACAAAGGAACAGGCATCAGTTTCCAAACAAAAAGAAAACAGGCGTCCAGAAATTCAAATACTCAAAAATATGCTAAGTATACCTCAGCAAGGACCCCTGCAATCCCGTCTAGGTCAAGGGTGCCGACACCCCTGACCGCCTCCCTTTCAGTTGGAGGAACTGCCCTGATCATAGACTTGGCCATCTCTACCAAGTCAGGCTCCTGAGGGCCGGCTGCATCAAGCATAAACAAACGGATTAGACCTAGTAAAAAAGGGAGCGAGTCTAAAATTTACAAGGACAACTTCTTATTTCTAGGCGGCCCAGCTGGAGTTTTAGAAGAAGTGGCCGGCTTTTTCTCAGCCGCCACATGTTTCCTGGCAGAACCAGGAGAGCTCCCAACAGTCGTCCTCCGCGCCTTGGGGTCCGGCTATTGGGAAGATGAAGCTCTTGGAGCACCCGTCTAAAAAAAAAAAAAAAAGAGTTAGTATATGCATAAACACAACTCCAAAAAAGAGGGTGAAAGGTTCGGAGCTCACCAAGGGTGCTCCCTTCTTGGGGGAGTCGGTTGAAGCTTGTTGCATGATGGAGGCCCGCAACATGGCCGCCGCAGTCTTGGAGGCGGTGATTTTGCTCATGGCGTCAACTACAAAAACAAACAGCAAAGTTAATAAAAGATAACAAGAAATGTTTGGAACAATAGAGTATTCGACAGGCCGACTACCTCTTGAGCACCGACTGCTGAGGCCACAGGCGGCCAAAAAGTACTCGTCGTAGAGCCATTTGAAGCTCGGGACGCAGTGCAGGGTACTTGCTCTCGTACCCCTGAAGTAGAGTCGACCCTCGACTCTACTTTAAAGAGTCCTTTATCAAGGATCTCTTTCTTAGCCTTGGGGGGAACAGGCGGCATGCTACGGCCGCCTGCAAGAAGGGGCGGATTCCTGTTCCACCTATTGAAGCGCTTGTTCAGCTCAATTTCTGAACTCTCAATGATGAGGAAGGTGCTCCGCCAGTCCTTCCACTTGTTTGCTTTACCTCTCGTCATGAGGTAGCCCCTGTGGCTTGTCAATTGATACCAGCCGGTACCGCCTGTCTTAGGGGTCCGGCTGAGATAGTTCATATGGGCGAAAGCCTCGAAGCTCGGCTCCACCCCGTGCAGTTCGCACCCAGCCACATAGCCGAGTACGTTGACCCAGGAGTTTGGGGCTAACTGCCATAACCCCAACTCATACCCATCCAAGATCCGCTGAACAGCCAGATGTAATGGGAAGCGCAGCCCTGCCTTGATGGCCACCTCGTAGCAGCCAAAGCAGGCGCTATCATAACTGGAACCAGCCGGCCAGACGACTGTGTCTTCTGGATCCGGCACAAACACTAAAAAGTCGGGGCCCATGGTGTGGTTTGCAATAAAGCTCTCCACTTTCTCTTGCATGGTTGTGATCCGACCCCGAGGTACCGTGCAGTAGTAGGGGGTATTTAGCTCTCGGTAAGAGGCGGATGGCTCCGCCCAATTGTCCCCCTTCTCAACTGCGTGAGAACGTCTCGCCTCTTGCAGGCGGCTGTTTTTCTCTTATGTGTCCAAAGAAGCATGGCCAGAAGAGCTTGACTCAGAATCGTCCTCTGACGAGTTCCGATGAGGACGACTCCTCCCTCTCCCGGAGGGGCCCGCCTCCTCTCTTTGAAAAGGAGAAGAATTGTTAACTGTTAAATGGGAAGGGGTCACTATGACTCTTCCCTCAGAATTGTCGGCTTTCAGGCCGCCTTGTTTCACTTCCACATCTGGCGCCTGGTCAGATGTTTCACTAAGCGGCACCCTGTGGGAGGAGCCGTCTGAATTTGAGATCCTAGCAGTCTTTTTCGTTCTGGCCATCCTGCTCTGCATAGACACAGATACAGTCGGACTTTGTATAAAGGGCAAAGATGGGTCCGGAAAAGGGCAGGCGGCACTCCTAGTCCTAGATTCAGCCGTCCCCGGTGACCGGCTGATCACTAACCTAGGTCGTGTCGTGTGCTTCCGTGGTGCCATTTCAAAAAATAAAAAGAAAATTAAGAGTAAGAGAACTGACAGTTACCTGAACGAGTGACGGTTGATGAAGTTCTGAAAATCCTGTGCAGTCGACTTGTCAGAACAGGCGGTAGGCAGAAAAGGTCCGAAATGTCAGAGCAAGTTCAGGGGTCCGAATGTTCTCAAAAAGTTCTCAAAGTGTGAAAATGACTCAAGACAATCCTCCCTTATATAGGCGAAGTGAGAAGGCGAAGGGTCACTTTCAGAATTCAAAATTTGGGCGGGAAATCTCTCGTCCTTTCGCCGACTAACACCTGTAGAAGGTCGCCGCCTGTTACAGTGCGACACCTGTCACAGGTAACACGTGACCAATCACGTGCCACCTGTGAGGGGCAAATGATTAGGGGATTTTGCTCCACCAATCGGAATGCGCCACGTGGGCCAATCAGGTCCTGCCAAGTGTCCCCCAGTTGGAACTGTCAGGGCTTGCCACGTGGGCACGCGCTTATTCGTCCACCTTGGACCTGTTATGTCATGACATGTGGCATACTCCATGCCTAATTGAGAAAACCGCCACCCAGGCCCAACTTCCGAAGGAAGCCCAATCAGCCCTAGGTTAACCTAAACCTAGGATGGGCACGTTTCCCAAGGTTATAAATACCTCCCTTAATTCTCATTAAGGGGATTACGAAAAAAAACACATTAATTACACACAGTAATAACCGGCTGATCTCGCTAACAAAGCAGATTACCTACATTAAACACTCTCACCTAGAGAGACCCAATCACTTTAATTTCCGCATTAATTACTCCTTAATCAAGTATTAACTTGACCGTTGGAGGCGGAGCTCCCACCACCAGGAGTCTACGTTATTTTGCAGGTACAGGCGTCCGGTTCCAGTCTCGGAATTGTAACTCTCCCGCAGGACATCAGAAAAACCCCGAAATAGTACCTACCGTCTGGGAACACCAGACGGACAACCGTTGCCTCGAACTTGGAATGTAGATAATCTTAAGAAATATTTCTTTTGAATGATGTAAATAGTCAAGGGCTACTTAATAAAAGTTTGCATACTTAATATTCAATTTTGTACTAAGAGGGGCACGCCTACTAACAAACAGTCGGCTACTCTCCATGTTTAATTTTCTCTTCAGAGGGCATGCCGTCTGTACCTTTACAGCCGGCTACTATCCATTGAGTTTTTTACTCTATCTTCAGAGGGGCATGCCGTCTGTACCTTTACAATCGGCTACTCTCCATTGAGTATTTTACTCTATCTTCAGAGGGGCATGCCGTCTGTACCTTTACAGTCGGCTACTCTCCATTGAGTTTTACTCTTTCAGAGGGGCATGCCGTCTGTACCTTTACAGTCGGCTACTCTCCATTGAGTATTTTATTCTTACTTCAGAGGGGCCATGCCGTCTGTACCTTTACAGTCGGCTACTCTCCATTGAGTATTTTACTCTCACCATAGGGGCATGCCGTCTGAACATATAATCGGCTACTCTCCATAAAAGAGGGCCGACTGGTTCCAAACACACGGCCACCCCCCTTATACTTAACTAAAAATGATCAGGGTCTGGCCGACCCTGTGCCTAACAGGCGGCTACCCTCCTTTTACTTAGCACATATGTTCACCAAGAACTAACCAAGGCCACAGGCTGAATGATCAGACCAGGCGCCAAGCCAACTGATCAAATCTTCAAAACTAATACGACTTGTCCCAACATCATAACAGGCGTCCGGCGGCATCCCTCCGGATGAAATTCGTCGCAGAGAGCAGCTCCCTTTTGGGTGGAACATTGCTCTATAAACTAATTACACGGCACCTATACGACTGTCCCCAAGGGCAATCACGTAGCCGTTTTTGAGACAAGGATAACTCTATCACTAACCAAACCAGTGGTAGCAGTTGGCATCTGAGTTAGATGACCGCCTGTATTACTTGGGATAAATGCAGGGGGTACCTCTTGAGTTAATAGCCAACAAACATTGGCGAATCAAAAGGTTCAGCCGGCCTCCGCCGCCTGGTACCTTTACTTCTCAAGCAGGAGTGACGGCGACTGAGTAACACCAAAGTTAACTCATAGTCACTCTCTCAAACTTAGTATGGAGCCTAAAAGGTATGAGTCGTCCGCCTGTTTTTAGCAAACAGGGGCTCTCAACCACTACTCCTGCTAGGTTAACAACCTATGAGTTAAAAAGCCAACAAACATTGGCGAATAAAGGGGAACAACCGGTACCCACCGCTTGATACCTCTACTACTCAGTTACTTGGCGACTAGGTAACAATCATGTTTACTTGGTCAAACCACTTTCCTACTTGGTTAATTTTACAAATGACAGGACCGCCTGCCTTAAGGGAATCCAGTCTTTAAAATGGTTCGAATACCGATTGGATAAATGGCCGACTGATCGTCTAGCCTGGAAACAGACAACCAGTTGTCCAGGGGCATAGGCGGCGTGACTAACTATCCGTACCTGTCTGCAACTATCGGCCATGTAAAACAGTCGGTATAGTGTACAATTGGATATCAAAATATTCAATACTTGAACAAATTTGAAGCAAAACATAAAATTCAGTAAAAAGAAGCCGGTCATCAAAGACCGGCAAAATATTCAGAGCCCCGGCCCCCTGGCCGGGTAAATACAAAACAAACGGCACGCAGGCCGTGACAAGAAGACATAAAGCTTAAGAATGGGGCAGATCTTCAATATTAGCAGCTGCCGCCTGGTCAGCACTCTTCTTGCTGGACTCGGCTTCAGCTGCATCCTTCTTTGATGCATTACCCCCAAGCGGCACAAGCGCCACTATCGGCTGCTCCTCCTCCTCCAACGCCTCTTCCTCAGCAGCCGCCAGGATCTCTTGATTATATGTATCAGAACACTGGCGGTACGTTTTTTCCCATGAGGCAAAGTCGGCATTAGGGAAGAGGCGGCCCCAAGTCATGCGCTGGATTTGAGCAGAGTCTTCCATCATCTCCCGGACCAGCTCTTTCTTTTCTTGCTCGACCTTTTTGAGAGCTCCTGAGTAAGACTCTTCTCCTGGGTCACCAGGCGTACCTTTACGCTCGCCAAGGATTTCTCCAAGGTTTCGTATGAGGACATCTTTTGGCGAAGAGGTCTCAGCTCGGCCTTAAGGCTTTTGATGGTCGCTTCCAGCTCGCTATTCCTCTTCTGGGCCGCCTCTAACTGAGCCCGGATAGCGGCAGTAGCCTGCGCCTGATAATAAAGAATATCAATGGTCAGAACTTCATTTTGGGCAATTTGAAACATTGCCTTATCACAGTCAGAGGCGGCCATAGCTTTTGCAGCCTTTACCTCTTTGTTCTTCCGGTCAAGCGGCTTGCGAAGGCCGTTCACTCGGAGCAGGGCCTAAGTAAAAAGGGGAACAGGCGTCAGTTTCCAAACAAAAAAGAAAACAGGCGTCCTGGAATTCAAATACTCAAAAATATGCTAAGTATACCTCAGCAAGGACCCCTGCAATCCCGTCTAGGTCAAGGGTGCCGATACCCCTGACCGCCTCCCTTTCAGCTGGAGGAACGACCTTGATCATAGACTTGGCCACCTCGACCAAGTCAGGCTCCTGAGGGCCGGCTGCATCAAGCATAAACAAACGGATTAGACCTAGTAAAAAAGGGAGCGAGTCTAAAATTTACAAGGACAACTTCTTACTTCTAGGCGGCCCAGCTGGAGTTTTAGAAGAAGTGGCCGGCTGTTTCTCAACCGCCGCATGTTTCCTGGCAGAACCAGGAGAGCTCGCAACAGTCGTCCTCCGGGCCTTGGGGTCCGGCTGTTGGGAAGAAGAAGCTCTTGGAGCGCCCGTCTAAAAAAGAAGAAGTCAGTATATGCATAAACAGAACTCCAAAAAGAGGGTGAAAGGTTCAAAGCCCACCAAGGGTGCCCCCTTGTTGGGGAGTCGGTTGAAGCTTGTTGCATGATGGAGGCCCGCAACATGGTCGCCGCAGTCTTGGAGGCGGTAACTTTGCTCATGGCGTCCGCTGCAAAAACAAATAGCAAAGTTAATAAAAGTCATAACAAGAAATGCATGGAACAACAGAGTATTCGACAGGTCGGCTACCTCTTGAGCACCGACTGCTGAGGCCACAGGCGGCCAAAAATTACTCGTCGTAGAGCCATTTGAAGCTCGGGACGCAGTGCAGGGGTACTTGCTCTCGTACCCCTGAAGTAGAGTTCACCTTCGACTCTACTTTGAAGAGTCATTTATCTAGGATCTCTTTCTTAGCCTTGGGGGGAAAAGGCGGCATGCTGCGGCCGCCTGCAAGAAGGGGCGGATTCCTGTTCCACCTGTTGAAGCGCTTGTTCAGCTCTGTGTCTGAACTCTCAATGATGAGGAAGGTGCTCCGCCAGTCCTTCCATTTGTTTGCTTTACCTCTCGTCATGAGGTAGCCCCTGTGGCTCGTCAATTGATACCAGCCGGTACCGCCTGCCTTAGGGGTCCTGCTGAGGTAGTTCATGTGGGCGAAAGCCTCGAAGCTCGGCTCCACCCCGTGCAGTTCGCACCCGGCCACATAGCCGAGTACGTTGACCCAGGAGTTCGGGGATAACTGCCATAACCCCAACTCATACCCATCCAAGATCCGCTGAACAGCCGGATGTAGTGGGAAGCGCAGCCCAGCCTTGATGGCCGCCTCGTAGCAGCCAAAGCAGGCGCTATCATAACTGGTACCAGCCGGCCAGACAACTGTGTCTTCTGGATCCGGCACAAACACTAAAAAGCCGGGGCCCATTGTGTGGTTTGCGATAAAGCTCTCCACTTTCTCTTGCATGGCCGTGATCCGGCCCCGAGGTACCGTGCAGTAGTAGGGGTATTTTGCTCTCGGTGAGAGGCGGATGGCTCCGCCCAATCGTCTCCCTTCTCAACTGCGTGAGAAAGCCTCGCCTCTTGCAGGCGACTGTTTTTCTCTTCTGTGTCCAGAGAAGCATGGCCAGAAGAGCTAGACTCGGAATCGTCCTCTGACGAGTCTGAAGAGGACGACTCCTCCCCTCTCCCGGAGGGCCCGCCTCCTCTCCTTTAAAAGGAGCAGGAGAGAATGTAGAATTGTCAACTATAAAATGGGAAGGGGTCACTTTGACTCCTCCCTCAGAACTGCCGGCTTTCAAGCCGCTTTGTTTCACTTCCACATCTGGCGCCTGGTCAGATGTTTCACTAATCGGCACCCTGTGGGAGGAGCCGTCTGAGTTTGAGATCCTGGCAGTCTTTTTTGTTCTGGCCGTCATGCTCTGCATAGACACAGATACAGTCGGACTTTGTATAAAGGGCAAAGATGGGTCCGGAAAAGGGCAGGCGGCACTCCTAGTCCTAGATTCAGCCGTCCCCGGTGACCGGCTGATCACTAACCTAGGTCGTGTCGTGTGCTTCCGTGGTGCCATTTCAAAAAAGAATAAAATTAAGAGAAAATTAAGAGTAAGAGAACCGACGGTTACCTGAACGAGTGACGTTGATGGAGTTCTGAAAATCCTGTGCAGTCGGCTTGTTAGAACAGGCGGTAGGCAGAAAGGGTCCAAAATGTCAGAGCAAGTTTAGGGGTCCGAATGTTCTCTCACAAAGTTCTCAAGTGTGAAAATGACCGAAGTCAACACTCCTTTATATAGGCAAAGTGAGAAGGCGAAGGGTCACTTCCAGAATTCATAATTTGGGCGGGAGAATCTCTCGGCCTTTCGCCGAGTGACACCTGTAGCAGGCCGTCGCCTGTTACAGTGCGACACCTGTCACAGGTAACACGTGACCAGTCACGTGCCACCTGTGAGGGGCAAATGATTAGGGGATTTTGCTCCCACCAATCACCATCTGACAAGTGAACCAATCAGGTTCCGCCATGTGTCCGTCACATGGGCCAATAGGAACCTGCCACGTGTCAAGCAATGATCCGTCCACCTTGGACCAATTACGACATGACGCGTGTCCTTCCCATGACACCTGGGATAACCAGTCACCTAGGCCCAACTTCCGAGGGAAGCCCAATCAGCCCGAGGTTAACCTAAACCTAGATTGGCACGTTTCCCGAGGTTATAAATACCTCCCTTAATCCTCATTAAGGGAGATTACAGGCTGATCACGCTAAAAAAGTAGATTACCTACATTAAACACTCTCACCTAGAGAGACCCAATCACTTTAATTTCCGCATTAATTACTCCTTAAACAAGTACTAACTTGATCGTTGGAGGCGGAGCTCCCACCACCAGGAGTCTCCGTTGTTTTGCAGGTACAGGCGTCCGGTTCCAGTCTCAGAATTGTAACTCTCCCGCAGGACATCAGAAAACCCTGAAACAAAACACATTCAAACAAAGCTAATTAAATCAAATGAAAGTCAAACACATTCAAACAAAGCTTTCTGAATCAAATGAATGTCAAATACATTTAATAAATCTAATTAAATCAAATGAAAGTCAAATGCATTCTACAAAGCTAAACGAATCAAATGAAAGTCAAATACATTCAAAGAAAGCTAATTTAATAAAATGAAAGTCAAACACATTCAAACAAAGCTTGTTGAATCAAATAAAAGTCAAACACATTCAAACAAAGTTAATTAAATCAAATGAAAGTCAAACACATTAAAACAAAGCTTTCTGAATTAAACGAAAGTCAAGTACATTTAACAAAGCTAATTAAATCAAATGAAAGTCAAATGCATTGTAAAAAGCTAATTGAATCAAATGAAATTCAAACACATTCAAAAAAAAGCTTCTTCAATCAAATTAAAGTCTAATGCATTCAACAAAGCTAATTGAATCAAATGAGAGGCAAACACATTCTAACAAACCTAATTGAATCCTTTGAAATTCAAACACATTCAAACAAACCTAATTGAATCAAATGAAAGTCAAACACATTCAAACAAACCTAATTGAATCGAATGAAAGTCAAACACATTCAAACAAACTTAATTAAATCAAATGGAAGTCAAACACATTCAAACAGAGCTTTTTGAATCAAATGAAAGTCAAATGCATTCTATAAAGCTAATTGAATCAAATGAAAGTCAAACACATTCAAATAAACCTTTCTGAATCAAATGAAAGTCAATTGCTTTCAACAAAGCTAATTAAATCAAATGAAAGTCAAATGCGTTCTACAAAGTTAAACGAATCAAATGAAAGTCAAACACATTCAAACAAACCTAATTGAATCAAATGAAAGTCAAACTCATTCAAACAAAGCTTTTTAAATCAAATAAAAGTCAAACACTTTCAAACTAAGCTAATTAAATCAAATGAAAGTCAAACACATTCATACAAAGCTTTCTAAATCAAATGAAAGTCAAATGTACTCAACAAAGCTAATTTAATCAAATGAAAGTCAAATGCATTCTACAAAGCTAATTGAATCAAATGAAAGTCAAACACGTTCAAGCAAAGCTAATTGAATCAAATGAAAGTCAAACACATTCAAACACATCTTCTTGAATCAAATGAAAGTCAAATACATTCAATAAAGCTAATTGAATCAAATGAAAGTCAAACACATTCAAACAGAGCTTTTTTAATCAAATGAAAGTCAAATGCACTTATCAAAGCTAATTGAATCGTATGAAAGTCAAACACATTCAAACAAAGCTTTCTGAATCAAATGAATGTCAAATACATTTAATAAATCTAATTAAATCAAATGAAAGTCAAATGCATTGTACAAAGCTAATTGAATCAAATGAAAGTCAAACACATTCAAACAAAGCTAATTAAATAAAAAGAAAGTCAAACACATTCAAACAAAGCTTTTTGAATCAAATAAAAGTCAAACACATTTAAACAAAGTTAATTAAATCAAATGAAAGTCAAACCCATTCAAACAAAGCTTTTTGAATCAAACGAAAGTCAAGTACATTTAACAAAGCTAATTAAATCAAATGAAAGTCAAATGCATTGTAAAAAGCTAATTGAATCAAATGAAATTCAAACACATTCAAAGAAAGCTTCTTGAATCAAATTAAAGTCTAATGCATTCAACAAAGCTAATTGAATCAAATGAGAGGCAAACACATTCTAACAAACCTAATTGAATCTAATGAAAGTCAAACACATTCAAACAAACCTAATTGAATCAAATGAAAGTCAAACACATTCAAACAAACCTAATTGAATTGAATGAAAGTCAAACACATTCAAACAAACTAAATTAAATCAAATGGAAGTCAAACACATTCAAACAGAGCTTTTTGAATCAAATGAAAGTCAAATGCATTCTATAAAGCTAATTGAATCAAATGAAAAGCAAACAAATTCAAATAAAGCTTTCTGAATCAAATGAAAGTCAATTGCGTTCAACAAAGCTAATTCAATCAAATGAAAGTCAAATGCATTCTACAAAGTTAAACAAATCAAATGAAAGTCAAACACATTCAAACAAACCTAATTGAATCAAATGAAAGTCAAACACATTCAAACAAACCTAATTGAATCAAATGAAAGTCAAACAAATTCATACAAAGCTTTCTGAATCAAATGAAAGTCAAATGTATTCAACAAAGCTAATTTAATCAAATGAAAGTCAAATGCATTCTACAAAGCTAATTGAATCAAATGAAAGTCAAACACGTTCAAGCAAAGCTAATTGAATAAAATGAAAGTCAAACACATTCAAACACATCTTCTTGAATCAAATGAAAGTCAAATACATTCAATAAAGCTAATTGAATCAAATGAAAGTCAAACACATTCAAACAGAGCTTTTTTAATCAAATGAAAGTCAAATGCATTTATCAAAGCTAATTGAATCGAATGAAAGTCAAACACATTCAAACAAACCTAATTGAATCCAATGAACGTCAAACACATTTAAAAAAACCTAATTGAATCAAATGAATGTCAAACACAATTAAACAAAGCTTTTTGAATCAAATGAAAATCAAATGCGTTCATCAAAGCTAATTGAATAGAATGTAAGTCAAACACATTCAAACAAACCAAATTGAATCCAATAAAAGTCAAACACATTCAAACAAACCTAATTAAATTAAATGAAAGACAAAATCATTCAAATAGAGCTTTTTAAATCAAATGAAAGTCAAATGCATTCTATAAAGCTAATTGAATCAAATGAAAGTCAACACATTCAAACTAACCTAATTGAATCCAATGAAAGACAAACACATTCAAACAAACCTAATTGAATCAAATGAAAGTCAAACACATTCAAACAGAGCGTTAACAAAGCTAATTAAATCAAATGAAAGTCAAATGCATTCTACAAAGCTAAACGAATCAAATGAAAGTCAAACACATTCAAAGAAAGCTAATTGAATAAAATGAAATTCAAACAATGCTTTTTGAATCAAATAAAAGTCAAACACATTCAAACAAAGCTAATTAAATCAAATGAAAGTCAAACGCATTCCAACAAAGCTTTCTGAATCAAATGAAATCAAATGCATTCAACAAAGCTAATTTAATCAAATGAAAGTCAAATGCATTCTACAAAGGTAATTGAATCAAAAGAAAGTCAAACACATTCAAGAAAAGCTAGTTGAATCAAATGAAAGTCAAATGCATTCAATAAAGCTATCTGAATCAAATGAAAGTCAAACACAATTAAACAAAGCTAATTAAATCAAATGAAAGTCAAACACATTCTATATAAGCTAATTGAATCAAAGAAAAGTAAAAACACATTCAAACAGAGCTAATTAAATCAAATGAAAGTCAAACACATTCAAATAAAGCTTTTTCAATCAAATTAAAGTCAAATGCATTCTACAAAGCTAAACGATCAAATCAAAGTCAAACACATTCAAACAAAGCTAATTAAATCAAATGAAAGTCAAACACATTCAAACAAAGCTTTCTGAATCAAATGAAAGTCAAATACATTTAATAATTCTAATTAAATCAAATGAAAGTCAAATGCATTATACAAAGCTAATTGAATCAAATGAAAGTCAAACACATTCAAACAAAGCTAATTAAATAAACAGAAAGTCAAACACATTCAAACAAAGCTTTTTGAATCAAATAAAAGTCAAACACTTTCAAACTAAGCTAATCAAATCAAATGAAAGTCAAACACATTCATACAAAGCTTTCTGAATCAAATGAAAGTCAAATGTATTCAACAAAGCTAATTTAATCAAATGAAAGTCAAATGCTTTCTACAAAGCTAATTGAATCAAATGAAAGTCAAACACATTCAAGAAAAGCTAATTGAATCAAATGAAAGTCAAACACATTCAAACAAATCTTCTTGAATCAAATGAAAGTCAAATGCATTCAATAAAGCTAACTGAATCAAATGAAAGTCAAACACAATTAAACAAAGCTAATTAAATCAAATGAAAGTCAAACACATTCTATATAAGCTAATTGAATCAAAGGAAAGTCAAACACATTCAAACAGAGCATTTTGAATAAAATGAAAGTCAAATGCATTCATCAAAGCTAATCGATTCGAATGAAAGTCAAACACAATCAAATAAAGCTTTTTCAATCAAATTAAAGTCAAATGCATTCTACAAAGCTAAACGAATCAAATCAAAGTCAAACACATTCAAACAAAGCTAATTAAATCAAATAAAGTCAAACACATTCAAACAAAACTTTCTGAATCAAATGAAAGTCAAATACATTTAATAAATCTAATTAAATCAAATGAAAGTCAAATGCATTGTACAAAGCTAATTGAATCAAATGAAAGTCAAACACATTCAAACAAAGCTAATTAAATAAAAAGAAAGTCAATCACATTTAAACAAAGCTGTTTGAATCAAATAAAAGTCAAACACTTTCAAACTAAGCTAATTAAATCAAATGAAAGTCAAACACATTCAAGCAAAGCTAATTGAATCAAATGAAAGTCAAACACGTTCAAGCAAAGCTAATTGAATCAAATGAAAGTCAAACACATTCAAACACATATTCTTGAGTCAAATGAAAGTCAAATACATTCAATAAAGCTAATTGAATCAAATGAAAGTCAAACACATTCAAACAGAGCTTTTTTAATCAAATGAAAGTCAAATGCATTTATCAAAGCTAATTGAATCGAATGAAAGTCAAACACATTCAAACAAACCTAATTGAATCCAATGAACGTCAAACACATTCAAAAAAACCTAATTGAATCAAATGAATGTCAAACACAATCAAACAAAGCTTTTTGAATCAAATGAAAATCAAATGCGCTCATCAAAGCTAATTGAATCGAATGAAAGTCAAACACATTCAAACAAACCAAATTGAATCCAATAAAAGTCAAACACATTCAAACAAACCTAATTAAATTAAATGAAAGACAAAATCATTCAAATAGAGCTTTTTGAATCAATTGAAAGTCAAATGCATTCTATAAAGCTAATTGAATCAAATGAAAGTCAACTCATTCAAACTAACCTAATTGAATCCAATTTAAGACAAACACATTCAAACAAACCTAATTAAATCAAATGAAAGTCAAACACATTCAAACAAAGCGTGAACAAAGCTAATTAAATCAAATGAAAGTCAAATGCATTCTACAAAGCTAAACGAATCAAATGAAAGTCAAACACATTCAAAGAAAGCTAAATGAATCAAATGAAATTCAAACACATTCAAACAAAGCTTTTTGAATCAAATAAAAGTCAAACACATTCAAACAAAGCTAATTAAATCAAATGAAAGTCAAACACATTCCAACAAAGATTTCTGAATCAAATGAAAGTCAAATGCATTCAACAAAGCTAATTTAATCAAATGAAAGTCAAATGCATTCTACAAAGCTAATTGAATCTAATGAAAGTCAAACACATTCAAGAAAAGCTAATTGAATCAAATGAAAGTCAAACACATTCAAACAAATCTTCTTGAATCAAATGAAAGTCAAATGCATTCAATAAAGCTAACTGAATTAAATGAACGTCAAACACATTTAAACAAAGCTAATTAAATCAAATGAAAGTCAAACACATTCTGTATAAGCTAATTGAATCAAAGGAAAGTCAAACACATTCAAACAGAGCATTTTGAATAAAATGAAAGTCAAATGCATTCATCAAAGCTAATCGATTCGAATGAAAGTCAAACACAATCAAATAAAGCCTTTTCAATCAAATTAAAGTCAAATGCATTCTACAAAGCTAAACGAATCAAATCAAAGTCAAACACATTCAAACAAAGCTAATTAAATCAAATGAAAGTCAAACACATTCAAACAAAGCTTTCTGAATCAAATGAAAGTCAAATACATTTAATAAATCTAATTAAATCAAATGAAAGTCAAATGCATTGTACAAAGCTAATTGAATCAAATGAAAGTCAAACACATTCAAACAAAGCTAATTAAATAAAAAGAAAGTCAAACACATTCAAACAAAGCTTTTTAAATCAAATAAAAGTCAAACACTTTCAAACTAAGCTAATTAAATCAAATGAAAGTCAAACACATTCATACAAAGCTTTCTGAATCAAATGAAAGTCAAATGTATTCAACAAAGCTAATTTAATCAAATGACAGTCAAATGCATTCTACAAAGCTAATTGAAACAAATGAAAGTCAAACACGTTCAAGCGAAGCTAATTGAATCAAATGAAAGTCAAACACATTCAAACACATCTTCTTGAGTCAAATGAAAGTCAAATACATTCAATAAAGCTAATTGAATCAAATGAAAGTCAAACACATTTAAACAGAGCTTTTTTAATCAAATGAAAGTCAAATGCATTTATCAAAGCTAATTGAATCGAATGAAAGTCAAACACATTCAAACAAACCTAATTGAATCCAATGAACGTCAAACACATTTAAAAAAACCTAATTGAATCAAATGAATGTCAAACACAATCAAACAAAGCTTTTTGAATCAAATAAAAATCAAATGCGCTCATCAAAGCTAATTGAATCGAATGAAAGTCAAATACATTCAAACAAACCAAATTGAATCCAATAAAAGTCAAACACATTCAAACAAACCTAATTAAATTAAATGAAAGACAAAATCATTCAAATAGAGCTTTTTGAATCAAATGAAAGTCAAATGCATTCTATAAAGCTAATTGAATCAAATGAAAGTCAACACATTCAAACTAACCTAATTGAATCCAATTTAAGACAAACACATTCAAACAAACCTAATTAAATCAAATGAAAGTCAAACACATTCAAACAAAGCGTGAACAAAGCTAATTAAATCAAATGAAAGTCAAATGCATTCTACAAAGCTAAACGAATCAAATGAAAGTCAAACACATTCAAAGAAAGCTAAATGAATCAAATGAAATTCAAACACATTCAAACAAAGCTTTTTGAATCAAATAAAAGTCAAACACATTCAAACAAAGCTAATTAAATCAAATGAAAGTCAAACACATTCCAACAAAGATTTCTGAATCAAATGAAAGTCAAATGCATTCAACAAAGCTAATTTAATCAAATGAAAGTCAAATGCATTCTACAAAGCTAATTGAATCTAATGAAAGTCAAACACATTCAAGAAAAGCTAATTGAATCAAATGAAAGTCAAACACATTCAAACAAATCTTCTTGAATCAAATGAAAGTCAAATGCATTCAATAAAGCTAACTGAATTAAATGAAGGTCAAACACATTTAAACAAAGCTAATTAAATCAAATGAAAGTCAAACACATTCTGTATAAGCTAATTGAATCAAAGGAAAGTCAAACACATTCAAACAGAGCATTTTGAATAAAATGAAAGTCAAATGCATTCATCAAAGCTAATCGATTCGAATGAAAGTCAAACACAATCAAATAAAGCCTTTTCAATCAAATTAAAGTCAAATGCATTCTACAAAGCTAAACGAATCAAATCAAAGTCAAACACATTCAAACAAAGCTAATTAAATCAAATGAAAGTCAAACACATTCAAACAAAGCTTTCTGAATCAAATGAAAGTCAAATACATTTAATAAATCTAATTAAATCAAATGAAAGTCAAATGCATTGTACAAAGCTAATTGAATCAAATGAAAGTCAAACACATTCAAACAAAGCTAATTAAATAAAAAGAAAGACAAACACATTCAAACAAAGCTTTTTAAATCAAATAAAAGTCAAACACTTTCAAACTAAGCTAATTAAATCAAATGAAAGTCAAACACATTCATACAAAGCTTTCTGAATCAAATGAAAGTCAAATGTATTCAACAAAGCTAATTTAATCAAATGACAGTCAAATGCATTCTACAAAGCTAATTGAAACAAATGAAAGTCAAACACGTTCAAGCGAAGCTAATTGAATCAAATGAAAGTCAAACACATTCAAACACATCTTCTTGAGTCAAATGAAAGTCAAATACATTCAATAAAGCTAATTGAATCAAATGAAAGTCAAACACATTTAAACAGAGCTTTTTTAATCAAATGAAAGTCAAATGCATTTATCAAAGCTAATTGAATCGAATGAAAGTCAAACACATTCAAACAAACCTAATTGAATCCAATGAACGTCAAACACATTTAAAAAAACCTAATTGAATCAAATGAATGTCAAACACAATCAAACAAAGCTTTTTGAATCAAATAAAAATCAAATGCGCTCATCAAAGCTAATTGAATCGAATGAAAGTCAAATACATTCAAACAAACCAAATTGAATCCAATAAAAGTCAAACACATTCAAACAAACCTAATTAAATTAAATGAAAGACAAAATCATTCAAATAGAGCTTTTTGAATCAAATGAAAGTCAAATGCATTCTATAAAGCTAATTGAATCAAATGAAAGTCAACACATTCAAACTAACCTAATTGAATCCAATTTAAGACAAACACATTCAAACAAACCTAATTAAATCAAATGAAAGTCAAACACATTCAAACAAAGCGTGAACAAAGCTAATTAAATCAAATGAAAGTCAAACACATTCAAACAGAGCGTGAACAAAGCTAATTAAATCAAATGAAAGTCAAATGCATTCTACAAAGCTAAACGAATCAAATGAAAGTCAAACACATTCAAAGAAAGCTAAATGAATCAAATGAAATTCAAACACATTCAAACAAAGCTTTTTGAATCAAATAAATGTCAAACACATTCAAACAAAGCTAATTAAATCAAATTAAAGTCAAACACATTCCAACAAAGATTTCTGAATCAAATGAAAGTTAAATGCATTCAACAAAGCTAATTTAATCAAATGAAAGTCAAATGCATTCTACAAAGCTAATTGAATCTAATGAAAGTCAAACACATTCAAGAAAAGCTAATTGAATCAAATGAAAGTCAAACACATTCAAACAAATCTTCTTGAATCAAATGAAAGTCAAATGCATTCAATAAAGCTAACTGAATCAAATGAAAGTCAAACACAATTAAACAAAGCTAATTAAATCAAATGAAAGTCAAACACATTCTATATAAGCTAATTGAATCAAAGGAAAGTCAAACACATTCAAACAAAGCTTTATGAATAAAATGAAAGTCAAATGCAATCATCAAAGCTAATCGATTCGAATGAAAGTCAAACACATTTAAATAAAGCTTTTTCAATCAAATTAAAGTCAAATGCATTCTACAAAGCTTAACGAATCAAATCAAAGTCAAACACATTCAAACAAAGCTAATTAAATCAAATGAAAGTCAAACACATTCAAACAAAGCTTTCTGAATCAAATGAAAGTCAAATACATTTAATAAATCTAATTAAATCAAATGAAAGTCAAATGCATTGTACAAAGCTAATTGAATAAATTGAAAGTCAAACACATTCAAACAAAGCTAATTAAATAAAAAGAATGTCAAACACATTCAAACAAAGCTTGTTGAATCAAATAAAAGTCAAACACATTCAAACAAAGTGAATTAAATCAAATGAAAGTCAAACACATTCAAACAAAGCTTTCTGAATCAAACGAAAGTGAAGTACATTTAACAAAGCTAATTAAATCAAATGAAAGTCAAATGCATTGTAAAAAGCTAATTGAATCAAATGAAATTCAAACACATTCAAAAAATGCTTCTTGAATCGAATGAAAGTTAAACAAATTCAAACAAACTTAATTAAATCAAATGGAAGTCAAACACATTCAAACTGAGCTTTTTGAATCAAATGAAAGTCAAATGCATTCTATAAAGCTAATTGAATCAAATGAAAGTCAAACACATTCAAATAAAGCTTTCTGAATCAAATGAAAGTCAATTGCGTTCAACAAAGCTAATTAATTAAAATGAAAGTCAAATGCGTTCTACAAAGTTAAACGAATCAAATGAAAGTCAAACACATTCAAACAAACCTAATTGAACCAAATGAAAGTCAAACACATTCATACAAAGCTTTCTGAATCAAATGAAAGTCAAATGTATTCAACAAAGCTAATTTAATCAAATGAAAGTCAAATGCATTCTACAAAGCTAATTGAATCAAATGAAAGTCAAACACGTTCAAGCAAAGCTAATTGAATCAAATGAAAGTCAAACACATTCAAACACATCTTCTTGAATCAAATGAAAGTCAAATACATTCAATAAAGCTAATTGAATCAAATGAAAGTCAAAAACATTCAAACAGAGCTTTTTTAATCAAATGAAAGTCAAATGCATATATCAAAGCTAATTGAATCGAATGAAAGTCAAACACATTCAAACAAACCTAATTGAATCCAATGAACGTGAAACACATTTAAAAAAACCTAATTGAATCAAATGAATGTCAAACACAATCAAACAAAGCTTTTTGAATCAAATGAAAATCAAATGCGTTCATCAAAGCTAATTGAATCGAATGAAAGTCAAACACATTCAAACAAACCAAATTGAATCCAATAAAAGTCAAACACATTTAAACAAACCTAATTAAATTAAATGAAAGACAAAATCATTCAAATAGAGCTAATTGAATCAAATGAAAGTCAAACACATTCAAGAAAAGCTAATTGAATCAAATGAAAGTCAAACACATTCAAACAAATCTTCTTGAATCAAATGAAAGTCAAATGCATTCAGTAAAGCTAACTGAATCAAATGAAGTAAAACACAATTAAACAAAGCTAATTAAATCAAATGAAAGTCAAACACATTCTATATAAGCTAATTGAATCAAAGGAAAGTCAAACACATTCAAACAAAGCTTTTTGAATAAAATGAAAGTCAAATGCATTCATCAAAGCTAATTGATTCGAATGAAAGTCAAACACATTCAAATAAAGCTTTTTCAATCAAATTAAAGTCAAATGCATTCTACAAAGCTAAACGAATCAAATCAAAGTCAAACACATTCAAACAAAGCTAATTAAATCAAATGAAAGTCAAACACATTCTAACAAAGCTATATGAATCAAATGAAAATCAAATACATTTAATAAATCTAATTAAATCAAATGAAAGTCAAATGCATTGTACAAAGCTAATTGAATCAAATGAAAGTCAAACACATTCAAACAAACCTAATTAAATAAAAAGAAAGTCAAACACATTCAAACAAAGCTTTTTGAATTAAATAAAAGTGAAACACTTTCAAACTAAGCTAATTAAATCAAATGAAAGTCAAACACATTCCAACAAAGCTTTCTGAATCAAATGAAAGTCAAATGCATTCAACAAAGCTAAACGATCAAATCAAAGTCAAACACATTCAAACAAAGCTAATTAAATCAAATGAAAGTCAAACACATTCAAACAAAGCTTTCTGAATCAAATGAATATCAAATACATTTAACAAATCTAATTAAATCAAATGAAAGTCAAATGCATTGTACAAAGCTAATTGAATCAAATGAAAGTCAAACACATTCAAACAAAGCTAATTAAATAAAAAGAAAGTCAAACACATTGAAACAAAGCTTTTTGAATCAAATAAAATTCAAAACACTTTCAAACTAAGCTAATTAAATCAAATGAAAGTCAAACACATTCATACAAAGCTTTCTGAATCAAATGAAAGTCAAATGTATTCAACAAAGCTAATTTAATCAAATGAAAGTCAAATGCAATCTACAAAGCTAATTGAATCAAATGAAAGTCAAACACATTCAAACAAATCTTCTTGAATCAAATGAAAGTCAAATGCATTCAATAAAGCTAACAGAATCAAATGAAAGTCAAACACAATTAAACAAAGCTAATTAAATCAAATGAAAGTCAAACACATTCTATATAAGCTAGTTGAATCAAAGGAAAGTCAAACACATTCAAACAGAGCTTTTTGAATAAAATGAAAGTCAAATGCATTCATCAAAGCTAATCGATTCGAATGAAAGTCAAACACATTCAAATAAAGCTTTTTCAATCAAATTAAAGTCAAATGCATTCTACAAAGCTAAACGAATCAAATCAAAGTCAAACACATTCAAACAAAGCTAATTAAATCAAATGAAAGTCAAACACATTCAAACAAAGCTTTCTGAATCAAATGAAAGTCAAATACATTTAATAAATCTAATTAAATCAAATGAAAGTCAAATGCATTGTACAAAGCTAATTGAATCAAATAAAAGTCAAACACATTCAAACAAAGCTAATTAAATAAAAAGAAAGTCAAACACATTCAAACAAAGCTTTTTGAATCAAATAAAAGTCAAACACTTTCAAACTAAGCTATTTAAATCAAATGAAAGTCAAACACATTCATACAAAGCTTTCTGAATCAAATAAAAGTCAAATGTATTCAACAAAGCTAATTTAATCAAATGAAAGTCAAATGCATTCTACAAAGCTAATTGAATCAAATGAAAGTCAAACACGTTCAAGGAAAGCTAATTGAATCAAATGAAAGTCAAACACATTCAAACAAAGCTAATTAAATAAAAAGAAAGTCAAACACATTCAAACAAAGCTTGTTGAATCAAATAAAAGTCAAACACATTCAAACAAAGTTAATTAAATCAAATGAAAGTCAAACCCATTCAAACAAAGCTTTCTGAATCAAACGAAAGTCAAGTACATTTAACAAAGCTAATTAAATCAAATGAAAGTCAAATGCATTGTAAAAAGCTAATTGAATCAAATGAAATTCAAACACATTCAAAAAAAGCTTCTTGAATCAAATTAAAGTCTAATGCATTCAACAAAGCTAATTGAATCAAATGAGAGGCAAACACATTCTAACAAACCTAATTGAATCTAATGAAAGTCAAACACATTCAAACAAACCTAATTGAATCAAATGAAAGTTAAACACATTCAAACAAACCTAATTGAATCGAATGAAAGTCAAACACATTCAAACAAACTAAATTAAAATCAAATGGAAGTCAAACACATTCAAACAGAGCTTTTTGAATCAAATGAAAGTCAAATGCATTCTATAAAGCTAATTGAATCAAATGAAAAGCAAACACATTCAAATAAAGCTTTCTGAATTAAATGAAAGTCAATTGCGTTCAACAAAGCTAATTCTATCAAATGAAAGTCAAATGCGTTCTACAAAGTTAAACGAATCAAATGAAAGTCAAACACATTCAAACAAACCTAATTGAATCAAATGAAAGTCAAACACATTCAAACAATGCTTTTTGAATCAAATAAAAGTCAAACACTTTCAAACTAAGCTAATTAAACCAAATGAAAGTCAAACACATTCATACAAAGTTTTCTGAATCAAATGAAAGTCAAATGTATTCAACAAAGCTAATTTAATCAAATGAAAGTCAAATGCATTCTACAAAGCTAATTGAATCAAATGAAAGTCAAACACGTTCAAGCAAAGCTAGTTGAATCAAATGAAAGTCAAACACATTCAAACACATCTTCTTGAATCAAATGAAAGTCAAATACATTCAATAAAGCTAATTGAATCAAACGAAAGTCAAACACATTCAAACAGAGCTTTTTTAATCAAATGAAAGTCAAATGCATTTATCAAAGCTAATTGAATCGAATGAAAGTCAAACACATTCAAACAAACGTAATTGAATCCAATGAACGTCAAACACATTTAAAAAAACCTAATTGAATCAAATGAATGTCAAACACAATCAAACAAAGCTTTTTGAATCAAATGAAAATCAAATGCGTTCATCAAAGCTAATTGAATCGAATGAAAGTCAAACACATTCAAACAAACCAAATTGAATCCAATAAAAGTCAAACACATTCAAACAAACCTAATTAAATTAAATGAAAGACAAAATCATTCAAATAGAGCTTTCTGAATCAAATGAAAGTCAAATGCATTCTATAAAGCTAATTGAATCAAATGAAAGTCAACACATTCAAACTAACCTGATTGAATCCAATGAAAGACAAACACATTCAAACAAACCTAATTGAATCAAATGAAAGTCAAACACATACAAATAGAGCGTTAACAAAGCTAATTAAATCAAATGAAAGTCAAATGCATTCTACAAAGCTAAACGAATCAAATGAAAGTCAAACACATTCAAAGAAAGCTAATTGAATCAAATGAAATTCAAATAAAGCTTTTTGAATCAAATAAAAGTCAAACACATTCAAACAAAGCTAATTAAATCAAATGAAAGTCAAACACATTCCAACAAAGCTTTCTGAATCAAATGAAAGTCAAATGCATTCAACAGAGCTAATTTAATCAAATGAAAGTCAAATGCATTCTACAAAGGTAATTGAATCAAAAAGAAAGTCAAACACATTCAAGAAACGCTAATTGAATCAAATGAAAGTCAAATGCATTCAATAAAGCTAACTGAATCAAATGAAAGTCAAACACAATTAAACAAAGCTAATTAAATCAAATGAAAGTCAAACACATTCTATATAAGCTAATTGAATCAAAGGAAAGTAAAACACATTCAAACAGAGCTTTTTGAATAAAATGAAAGTCAAATGCATTCATCAAAGCTAATTGATTCGAATGAAAGTCAAACACATTCAAATAAAGCTTTTTCAATCAAATTAAAGTCAAACGCATTCTACAAAGCTAAACGATCAAATCAAAGTCAAACACATTCAAACAAAGCTAATTAAATCAAATGAAAGTCAAACACATTCAAACAAAGCTTTCTGAATCAAATGAAAGTCAAATACATTTAATAAATCTAATTAAATCAAATGAAAGTCAAATGCATTGTACAAAGCTAATTGAATCAAATGAAAGTCAAACACATTCAAACAAAGCTAATTAAATAAAAAGAAAGTCAAACACATTCAAACAAAGCTTTTTGAATCAAATAAAAGTCAAACACTTTCAAACTAAGCTAATTAAATCAAATGAAAGTCAAACACATTCATACAAAGCTTTCTGAATCAAATGAAAGTCAAATGTATTCAACAAAGCTAATTTAATCAAATGACAGTCAAATGCATTCTACAAAGCTAATTGAATCAAATGAAAGTCAAACACGTTCAAGCAAAGCTAATTGAATCAAATGAAAGTCAAACACATTCAAACACATCTTCTTGAGTCAAATGAAAGTCAAATACATTCAATAAAGCTAATCGAATCAAATGAAAGTCAAACACATTCAAACAGAGCTTTTTTAATCAAATGAAAGTCAAATGCATTTATCAAAGCTAATTGAATCGAATGAAAGTCAAACACATTCAAACAAACCTAATTGAATCCAATGAACGTCAAACACATTTAAAAAAACCTAATTGAATCAAATGAATGTCAAACACAATCAAACAAAGCTTTTTGAATCAAATGAAATTCAAATGCGCTCATCAAAGCTAATTGAATCGAATGAAAGTCAAACACATTCAAACAAACCAAATTGAATCCAATAAAAGTCAAACACATTCAAACAAACCTAATTAAATTAAATGAAAGACAAAATCATTCAAATAGAGCTTTTTGAATCAAATGAAAGTCAAATGCATTCTATAAAGCTAATTGAATCAAATGAAAGTCAACACATTCAAACTAACCTAATTGAATCCAATTTAAGACAAACACATTCAAACAAACCTAATTAAATCAAATGAAAGTCAAACATATTCAAACAGAGCGTGAACAAAGCTAATTAAATCAAATGAAAGTCAAATGCATTCTACAAAGCTAAACGAATCAAATGAAAGTCAAACACATTCAAACAAAGCTAATTAAATAAAAAGAAAGTCAAACACATTCAAACAAAGCTTTTTGAATCAAATAAAAGTCAAACACTTTCAAACTAAGCTAATTAAATCAAATGAAAGTCAAACACATTCATACAAAGCTTTCTGAATCAAATGAAAGTCAAATGCATTCAACAAAGCTAATTTAATCAAATGAAAGTCAAATGCATTCTACAAAGCTAATTGAATCTAATGAAAGTCAAACACATTCAAGAAAAGCTAATTGAATCAAATGAAAGTCAAACACATTCAAACAAATCTTCTTGAATCAAATGAAAGTCAAATGCATTCAATAAAGCTAACTGAATCAAATGAAAGTCAAACACAATTAAACAAAGCTAATTAAATCAAATGAAAGTAAAACACATTCAAACAAAGCTTTCTGAATCAAATGAAAGTCAAATACATTTAATAAATCTAATTAAATCAAATGAAAGTCAAATGCATTGTACAAAGCTAATTGAATAAATTGAAAGTCAAACACATTCAAACAAAGCTAATTAAATAAAAAGAATGTCAAACACATTCAAACAAAGCTTGTTGAATCAAATAAAAGTCAAACACATTCAAACAAAGTGAATTAAATCAAATGAAAGTCAAACACATTCAAACAAAGCTTTCTGAATCAAACGAAAGTCAAGTACATTTAACAAAGCTAATTAAATCAAATGAAAGTCAAATGCATTGTAAAAAGCTAATTGAATCAAATGAAATTCAAACACATTCAAAAAAAAGCTTCTTGAATCGAATGAAAGTCAAACACATTCAAACAAACTTAATTAAATCAAATGGAAGTCAAACACATTCAAACTGGGCTTTTTGAATCAAATGAAAGTCAAATGCATTCTATAAAGCTAATTAAATCAAATGAAAGTCAAACACATTCAAATAAAGCTTCCTGAATCAAATGAAAAGTCAATTGCGTTCAACAAAGCTAATTAAATCAAATGAAAGTCAAATGCGTTCTACAAAGTTAAACGAATCAAATGAAAGTCAAACACATTCAAACAAACCTAATTAAATCAAATGAAAGTCAAACACATTCAAACAAAGCTTTTTAAATCAAATAAAAGTCAAAACACTTTCAAACTAAGCTAATTAAATCAAATGAAAGTCAAACACATTCATACAAAGCTTTCTGAATCAAATAAAAGTCAAATGTATTCAGCAAAGCTAATTTAATCAAATGAAAGTCAAATGCATTCTACAAAGCTAATTGAATCAAATGAAAGTCAAACACGTTCAAGCGAAGCTAATTGAATCAAATGAAAGTCAAACACATTCAAACACATCTTCTTGAATCAAATGAAAGTCAAATACATTCAATAAAGCTAATTGAATCAAATGAAAGTCAAACACATTCAAACAGAGCTTTTTTAATCAAATGAAAGTCAAATGCATTTATCAAAGCTAATTGAATCGAATGAAAGTCAAACACATTCAAACAAACCTAATTGAATCCAATGAACGTCAAACACATTTAAAAAAACCTAATTGAATCAAATGAATGTCAAACACAATCAAACAAAGCTTTTTGAATCAAATGAAAATCAAATGCGTTCATCAAAGCTAATTGAATCGAATGAAAGTCAAACACATTCAAACAAACCAAATTGAATCCAATAAAAGTCAAACACATTCAAACAAACCTAATTAAATTAAATGAAAGACAAAATCATTCAAATAGAGCTAATTGAATCAAATGAAAGTCAAACACATTCAAGAAAAGCTAATTGAATCAAATGAAAGTCAAACACATTCAAACAAATCTTCTTGAATCAAATGAAAGTCAAATGCATTCAATAAAGCTAACTGAATCAAATGAAAGTAAAAACACAATTAAACAAAGCTAATTAAATCAAATGAAAGTCAAACACATTCTATATAAGCTAATTGAATCAAAGGAAAGTCAAAAACATTCAAAACAAAGTTTTTTGAATAAAATGAAAGTCAAATGCATTCCTCAAAGCTAATTGATTCGAATGAAAGTCAAACACATTCAAATAAAGCTTTTTCAATCAAATTAAAGTCAAATGCATTCTACAAAGCTAAACGAATCAAATCAAAGTCAAACACATTCAAACAAAGCTAATTAAATCAAATGAAAGTCAAACACATTCAAACAAAGCTATATGAATCAAATGAAAGTCAAATACATTTAATAAATCTAATTAAATCAAATGAAAGTCAAATGCATTGTACAAAGCTAATTGAATCAAATGAAAGTCAAACGCATTCAAACAAAGCTAATTAAATGAAATAAAGTCAAACACATTCAAACAAAGCTTTTTGAAATCAAATAAAAGTCAAACACATTCAAACAAAGCTAATTAAATCAAATGAAAGTCAAATGCATTCTACAAAGCTAATTGAATCAAATGAAAGTCAAACACATTCAAAGAAAAGCTAATTGAATCAAATGAAAGTCAAACACATTCAATCAAATCTTCTTGAATCAAATGAAAGTCAAATGCATTCAATAAAGCTAACTGAATCAAATGAAAGTCAAACACAATTAAACAAAGCTAATTCAATCAAATGAAAGTCAAACACATTCTATATAAGCTAATTGAATCAAAGGAAAGTCAAACACATTCAAACAGAGCTTTTTGAATAAAATGAAAGTCAAATGCATTCATCAAAGCTAATCGATCCGAACGAAAGTCAAACACATTCAAATAAAGCTTTTTCAATCAAATTAAAGTCAAATGCATTCTACAAAGCTAAACGAATCAAATCAAAGTCAAACACATTCAAACAAAGCTAATTAAATCAAATGAAAGTCAAACACATTCAAACAAAGCTATATGAATCAAATGAAAGTCAAATACATTTAATAAATCTAATTAAATCAAATGAAAGTCAAATGCATTGTACAAAGCTAATTGAATCAAATGAAAGTCAAAACGCATTCAAACAAAGCTAATTAAATGAAAATAAAGTCAAACACATTCAAACAAAGCTTTTTGAATCAAATAAAAGTCAAACACATTCAAACAAAGCTAATTAAATCAAATGAAAGTCAAATGCATTCTACAAAGCTAATTGAATCAAATGAAAGTCAAACACATTCAAGAAAAGCTAATTGAATCAAATGAAAGTCAAACACATTCAATCAAATCTTCTTGAATCAAATGAAAGTCAAATGCATTCAATAAAGCTAACTGAATCAAATGAAAGTCAAACACAATTAAACAAAGCTAATTCAATCAAATGAAAGTCAAACACATTCTATATAAGCTAATTGAATCAAAGGAAAGTAAAACACATTCAAACAGAGCTTTTTGAATAAAATGAAAGTCAAATGCATTCATCAAAGCTAATTGATTCGAATGAAAGTCAAACACATTCAAATAAAGCTTTTTCAATCAAATTAAAGTCAAACGCATTCTACAAAGCTAAAACGATCAAATCAAAGTCAAACACATTCAAACAAAGCTAATTAAATCAAATGAAAGTCAAACACATTCAAACAAAGCTTTCTGAATCAAATGAAAGTCAAATACATTTAATAAATCTAATTAAATCAAATGAAAGTCAAATGCATTGTACAAAGCTAATTGAATCAAATGAAAGTCAAACACATTCAAACAAAGCTAATTAAATAAAAAGAAAGTCAAACACATTCAAACAAAGCTTTTTGAATCAAATAAAAGTCAAACACTTTCAAACTAAGCTAATTAAATCAAATGAAAGTCAAACACATTCATACAAAGCTTTCTGAATCAAATGAAAGTCAAATGTATTCAACAAAGCTAATTTAATCAAATGACAGTCAAATGCATTCTACAAAGCTAATTGAATCAAATGAAAGTCAAACACGTTCAAAGCAAAGCTAATTGAATCAAATGAAAGTCAAACACATTCAAACACATCTTCTTGAGTCAAATGAAAGTCAAATACATTCAATAAAGCTAATCGAATCAAATGAAAGTCAAACACATTCAAACAGAGCTTTTTTAATCAAATGAAAGTCAAATGCATTTATCAAAGCTAATTGAATCGAATGAAAGTCAAACACATTCAAACAAACCTAATTGAATCCAATGAACGTCAAACACATTTAAAAAAACCTAATTGAATCAAATGAATGTCAAACACAATCAAACAAAGCTTTTTGAATCAAATGAAATTCAAATGCGCTCATCAAAGCTAATTGAATCGAATGAAAGTCAAACACATTCAAACAAACCAAATTGAATCCAATAAAAGTCAAACACATTCAAACAAACCTAATTAAATTAAATGAAAGACAAAATCATTCAAATAGAGCTTTTTGAATCAAATGAAAGTCAAATGCATTCTATAAAGCTAATTGAATCAAATGAAAGTCAACACATTCAAACTAACCTAATTGAATCCAATTTAAGACAAACACATTCAAACAAACCTAATTAAATCAAATGAAAGTCAAACATATTCAAACAGAGCGTGAACAAAGCTAATTAAATCAAATGAAAGTCAAATGCATTCTACAAAGCTAAACGAATCAAATGAAAGTCAAACACATTCAAACAAAGCTAATTAAATAAAAAGAAAGTCAAACACATTCAAACAAAGCTTTTTGAATCAAATAAAAAGTCAAACACTTTCAAACTAAGCTAATTAAATCAAATGAAAGTCAAACACATTCATACAAAGCTTTCTGAATCAAATGAAAGTCAAATGCATTCAACAAAGCTAATTTAATCAAATGAAAGTCAAATGCATTCTACAAAGCTAATTGAATCTAATGAAAGTCAAACACATTCAAGAAAAGCTAATTGAATCAAATGAAAGTCAAACACATTCAAACAAATCTTCTTGAATCAAATGAAAGTCAAATGCATTCAATAAAGCTAACTGAATCAAATGAAAGTCAAACACAATTAAACAAAGCTAATTAAATCAAATGAAAGTAAAACACATTCAAACAAAGCTTCTGATCAAATGAAAGTCAAATAATTTAATAAATCTAATTAAATCAAATGAAAGTCAAATGCATTGTACAAAGCTAATTGAATAAATTGAAAGTCAAACACATTCAAACAAAGCTAATTAAATAAAAAGAAATGTCAAACACATTCAAACAAAGCTTGTTGAATCAAATAAAAGTCAAACACATTCAAACAAAGTGAATTAAATCAAATGAAAGTCAAACACATTCAAACAAAGCTTTCTGAATCAAACGAAAGTCAAGTACATTTAACAAAGCTAATTAAATCAAATGAAAGTCAAATGCATTGTAAAAAGCTAATTGAATCAAATGAAATTCAAAACACATTCAAAAAAAGCTTCTTGAATCGAATGAAAGTCAAACACATTCAAACAAACTTAATTAAATCAAATGAAGTCAAACACATTCAAACTGGGCTTTTTGAATCAAATGAAAGTCAAATGCATTCTATAAAGCTAATTAAATCAAATGAAAGTCAAACAACATTCAAATAAAGCTTCTGAATCAAATGAAAGTCAATTGCGTTCAACAAAGCTAATTAATCAAATGAAAGTCAAATGCGTTCTACAAAGTTAAACGAATCAAATGAAAGTCAAACACATTCAAAAAACCTAATTAAATCAAATGAAAGTCAAACACATTCAAACAAAGCTTTTAAATCAAATAAAAGTCAAACACTTTCAAACTAAGCTAATTAAATCAAATGAAAGTCAAACACATTCATACAAAGCTTTCTGAATCAAATAAAAAGTCAAATGTATTCAGCAAAGCTAATTTAATCAAATGAAAGTCAAATGCATTCTACAAAGCTAATTGAATCAAATGAAAGTCAAACACGTTCAAGCGAAGCTAATTGAATCAAATGAAAGTCAAACACATTCAAACAACATCTTCTTGAATCAAATGAAAGTCAAATACATTCAATAAAGCTAATTGAATCAAATGAAAGTCAAACACATTCAAACAGAGCTTTTTTAATCAAATGAAAGTCAAATGCATTTATCAAAGCTAATTGAATCGAATGAAAGTCAAACACATTCAAACAAACCTAATTGAATCCAATGAACGTCAAACACATTTAAAAAAACCTAATTGAATCAAATGAAATGTCAAACACAATCAAACAAAGCTTTTTGAATCAAATGAAAATCAAATGCGTTCATCAAAGCTAATTGAATCGAATGAAAGTCAAACACATTCAAACAAACCAAATTGAATCCAATAAAAGTCAAACACATTCAAACAAACCTAATTAAATTAAATGAAAAGACAAAATCATTCAAATAGAGCTAATTGAATCAAATGAAAGTCAAACACATTCAAGAAAAGCTAATTGAATCAAATGAAAGTCAAAACACATTCAAACAAATCTTCTTGAATCAAAAATGAAAGTCAAATGCATTCAATAAAGCTAACTGAATTCAAATGAAAGTAAAAACACATTAAACAAAGCTAATTAAATCAAATGAAAGTCAAACACATTCTATATAAGCTAATTGAATCAAAGGAAAGTCAAAAAACATTCAAACAAAGTTTTTTGAATAAAATGAAAGTCAAATGCATTCCTCAAAGCTAATTGATTCGAATGAAAGTCAAACACATTCAAATAAAGCTTTTTCAATCAAATTAAAGTCAAATGCATTCTACAAAGCTAAACGAATCAAATCAAAGTCAAACACAATTCAAACACAAAGCTAATTAAATCAAATGAAAGTCAAACACATTCAAACAAAGCTATATGAATCAAATGAAAGTCAAATACATTTAATAAATCTAATTAAATCAAATGAAAGTCAAATGCATTGTACAAAGCTAATTGAATCAAATGAAAGTCAAACGCATTCAAACAAAGCTAATTAAATGAAAATAAAGTCAAACACATTCAAACAAAGCTTTTTGAATCAAATAAAAGTCAAACACATTCAAACAAAGCTAATTAAATCAAATGAAAGTCAAATGCATTCTACAAAGCTAATTGAATCAAATGAAAGTCAAACACATTCAAGAAAAGCTAATTGAATCAAATGAAAGTCAAACACATTCAAATCAAATCTTCTTGAATCAAATGAAAGTCAAATGCATTCAATAAAGCTAACTGAATCAAATGAAAGTCAAACACAATTAAACAAGCTAATTCAAATCAAATGAAAGTCAAACACATTCTATATAAGCTAATTGAATCAAAGGAAAGTCAAAACACATTCAAACAGAGCTTTTTGAATAAAATGAAAGTCAAATGCATTCATCAAAGCTAATCGATCCGAACGAAAGTCAAACACATTCAAATAAAGCTTTTTCAATCAAATTAAAGTCAAATGCATTCTACAAAGCTAAACGAATCAAATGAAAGTCAAACACATTCAAACAAAGCTAATTAAATCAAATGAAAGTCAAACACATTCAAACAAAGATTTCTGAATCAAATGAAAGTCAAATACATTTAATAAATTTAATTAAATCAAATGAAAGTCAAATGCATTGTACAAAGCTAATTGAATAAATTGAAAGTCAAACACATTTAAACAAAGCTAATTAAATAAAAAGAATGTCAAACACATTCAAACAAAGCTTGTTTGAATCAAATAAAAGTCAAACACTATTCAAACAAAGTTAATTAAATCAAATGAAAGCTCAAACACATTCAATACAAAGCTTTCTGAATCAAACGAAAGTCAAGTAATCAAATGTATATCTAACAAAGCATTTAAACTTAATCAATCAAATGATCAAAGTCAAATGCATTCTAACAAAGCTAATTGAATCAAATGAAAGTCAAACACATTCAAACAAATCTTCTTTGAATCAAATGAAAGTCAAATCATTCAATAAAGCTAACTTGAATCAAATGAAAGTCAAACACAATTAAACAATGCTAATTAAATCAAATGAAAGTCAAACACATTCTATATAAGCTAATTGAATCAAAGGAAAGTCAAAAACATTCAAACAGAGCTTTTTGAATAAAATGAAAGTCAAATGCATTCATCAAAGCTAATCGATTCGAATGAAAGTCAAACACAATCAAATAAAGCTTTTTCAATCAAATTAAAGTCAAATGCATTCTACAAAGCTAAACGAATCAAATCAAATTCAAACACATTCAAACAAAGCTAATTAAATCAAATGAAAGTCAAACACATTCAAACAAAGCTTTCTCAATCAATGAAAGTCAAATACATTTAATAAATCTAATTAAATCAAATGAAAGTCAAATGCATTGTACAAAGCTAATTGAATCAAATGAAAGTCAAACACATTCAAACAAAGCTAATTAAATAAAAAGAAAGTCAAACACATTCAAACAAAGCTTTTTGAATCAAATAAAAGTTAAACACTTTCAAATTAAGCTAATTAAATCAAATGAAAGTCAAACACATTCATACAAAGCTTTCTGAATCAAATGAAAGTCAAATGTATTCAACAAAGCTAATTAAATCAAATGAAAGTCAAATGCATTCTACAAAGCTAAACGAATCAAATGAAAGTCAAACACATTCAAAGAAAGCTAATTGAATCAAATGAAATTCAAAACTCATTCAAACAAAGCTTTTTTGAATCAAATAAAAGTCAAACACATTTCAAACAAAACTAATTAAATCAAATGAAAGTCAAACACATTCCAACAAAGCTTTCTGAATCAAATGAAATTCAAATGCATTCAACAAAGCTAATTTAATCAAATGAAAGTCAAATGCTTTATACAAAGCTAATTGAATCAAATGAAAGTCAAACACATTCAAGGAAAGCTAATTGAATCAAATGAAAGTCAAACACATTCAAACAAATCTTCTTGAATCAAATGAAAGTCAAATGCATTCCATAAAGCTAACTGAATCAAATGAAAGTCAAACACAATTAAACAAAGCTAATTAAATCAAATGAAAGTCAAACACATTCTATATAAGCTAATTGAATCAAATGAAAAGTCAAACACATTCAAACAGAGCTTTTTTGAATAAAATGAAAGTCAAATGCATTCATCAAAGCTAATTGATTCGAATGAAAGTCAAATACATTCAAATAAAGCTTTTTCCATCAAATTAAAGTCAAATGCATTCTAACAAAGCTAAAAGAATCAAATCAAAGTCAAACACATTCAAACAAAGCTAATTAAATCAAATGAAAGTCAAACACATTCAAACAAAGCTTTCTGAATCAAATGAAAGTCAAATACATTTAAGAAATCTAATTAAATCAAATGAAAGTCAAATGTATTGTACAAAGCTAATTGAATCAAATGAAAGTCAAACACATTCAAACAAAGCTAATTAAATATAAAGAAAGTCAAACACATTCAAACAAAGGTTTTTGAATCAAATAAAAGTCAAGCACTTTCAAACTAAGCTAATTAAATCAAATGAAAGTCAAACACATTCATACAAAGCTTTCTGAATCAAATGAAAGTCAAATGTATTCAACAAAGCTAATTAAATCAAATGAAAGTCAAATGCATTCTACAAAGCTAAACGAATCAAATGAAAGTCAAACACATTCAAAGAAAGCTAATTGAATCAAATGAAATTCAAACACATTCAAACAAAGCTTTTTGAATCAAATAAAAGTCAAACACATTTAAACAAAGCTAATTAAATCAAATGAAAGTCAAACACATTCCAACAAAGCTTTCTGAATCAAATGAAAGTCAAATGCATTCAACAAAGCTAATTTAATCAAATGAAAGTCAAATGCTTTCTACAAAGCTAATTGAATCAAATGAAAGTCAAACACATTCAAGGAAAGCTAATTGAATCAAATGAAAGTCAAACACATTCAAACAAATCTTCTTGAATCAAATGAAAGTCAAATGCATTCAATAAAGCTAACTGAATCAAATGAAAGTCAAACACAATTAAACAAAGCTAATTAAATCAAATGAAAGTCAAACACATTCTATATAAGCTAATTGAAACAAAGGAAAGTCAAACACATTCAAACAGAGCTTTTTGAATAAAATGAAAGTCAAATGCATTCATCAAAGCTAATTGATTCGAATGAAAGTCAAACACATTCAAATAAAGCTTTTTCAATCAAATTAAAGTCAAATGCATTCTACAAAGCTAAAAGAATCAAATCAAAGTCAAACACATTCAAACAAAGCTAATTAAATCAAATGAAAGTCAAACACATTCAAACAGAGCGTGAACAAAGCTAATTAAATCAAATGAAAGTCAAATGCATTCTACAAAGCTAAACGAATCAAATGAAAGTCAAACACATTTAAAGAAAGCTAAATGAATCAAATGAAATTCAAACACATTCAAACAAAGCTTTTTGAATCAAATAAAAGTCAAACACATTCAAACAAAGCTAATTAAATCAAATGAAAGTCAAACACATTCCAACAAAGCTTTCTGAATCAAATGAAAGTCAAATGCATTCAACAAAGCTAATTTAATCAAATGAAAGTCAAATGCTTTTTACAAAGCTAATTGAATCAAATCAAAGTCAAACACATTCAAACAAAGCTAATTAAATCAAATGAAAGTCAAACACATTTAAACAAAGCTTTCTGAATCAAATGAAAGTCAAATACATTTAATAAATCTAATTAAATCAAATGAAAGTCAAATGCATTCTACAAAGCTAAAAGAATCAAATCAAAGTCAAACACATTCAAACAAAGCTAATTAAATCAAATGAAAGTCAAACACATTCAAACAAAGCTTTCTGAATCAAATGAAAGTCAAATACATTTAAGAAATCTAATTAAATCAAATGAAAGTCAAATGCATTCTACAAAGTTAAACGAATCAAATGAAAGTCAAACACATTCAAAGAAAGCTAAATGAATCAAATGAAATTCAAACACATTCAAACAAAGCTTTTTGAATCAAATAAAAGTAAAACACATTCAAACAAAGCTAATTGAATCAAATGAAAGTCAAACACATTCCAACAAAGCTTTCTGAATCAAATGAAAGTCAAATGCATTCAACAAAGCTAATTTAATCAAATGAAAGTCAAATGCTTTCTACAAAGCTAATTGAATCAAATGAAAGTCAAACACATTCAAGGAAAGCTAATTGAATCAAATGAAAGTCAAACACATTCAAACAAATCTTCTTGAATCAAATGAAAGTCAAATGCATTCAATAAAGCTAACTGAATCAAATGAAAGTCAAACACAATTAAACAAAGCTAATTAAATCAAATGAAAGTCAAACACATTCTATATAAGCTAATTGAAACAAAGGAAAGTCAAACACATTCAAACAGAGCTTTTTGAATAAAATGAAAGTCAAATGCATTCATCAAAGCTAATTGATTCGAATGAAAGTCAAACACATTCAAATAAAGCTTTTTCAATCAAATTAAAGTCAAATGCATTCTACAAAGCTAAAAGAATCAAATCAAAGTCAAACACATTCAAACAAAGCTAATTAAATCAAATGAAAGTCAAACACATTCAAACAGAGCGTGAACAAAGCTAATTAAATCAAATGAAAGTCAAATGCATTCTACAAAGCTAAACAAATCAAATGAAAGTCAAACACATTTAAAGAAAGCTAAATGAATCAAATGAAATTCAAACACATTCAAACAAAGCTTTTTGAATCAAATAAAAGTCAAACACATTCAAACAAAGCTAATTAAATCAAATGAAAGTCAAACACATTCCAACAAAGCTTTCTGAATCAAATGAAAGTCAAATGCATTCAACAAAGCTAATTTAATCAAATGAAAGTCAAATGCTTTTTACAAAGCTAATTGAATCAAATCAAAGTCAAACACATTCAAACAAAGCTAATTAAATCAAATGAAAGTCAAACACATTTAAACAAAGCTTTCTGAATCAAATGAAAGTCAAATACATTTAATAAATCTAATTAAATCAAATGAAAACCAAATGCATTGTACAAAGCTAATTGAATCGAATGAAAGTCAAACACATTCAAACAAAGCTAATTAAATAAAAAGAAAGTCAAACACATTGAAACAAAGCTTTTTCAATCAAATAAAAGTCAAACACTTTCAAACTAAGCTAATTAAATCAAATGAAAGTCAAACACATTCATACAAAGCTTTATGAATCAAATGAAAGTCAAATGTATTCAACAAAGCTAATTAAATCAAATGAAAGTCAAATGCATTCTACAAAGCTAAACGAATCAAATGAAAGTCAAACACATTCAAAGAAAGCTAATTGAATCAAATTAAATTCAAACACATTCAACAAAGCTTTTTTGAATCAAATAAAAGTCAAAGACATTTAAACAAAGCTAATTAAATCAAATGAAAGTCAAACACATTCCAACAAAGCTTTCTGAATCAAATGAAAGTCAAATGCATTCAACAAAGCTAATTTAATCAAATGAAAGTCAAATGCTTTCTACAAAGCTAATTGAATCAAATGAAAGTCAAACACATTCAAGGAAAGCTAATTGAATCAAATGAAAGTCAAACACATTCAAACAAATCTTCTTGAATCAAATGAAAGTCAAATACATTCAATAAAGCTAACTGAATCAAATGAAAGTCAAACACAATTAAACAATGCTAATTAAATCAAATGAAAGTCAAACACATTCTATATAAGCTAATTGAATCAAAGGAAAGTCAAACACATTCAAACAGAGCTTTTTGAATAAAATGAAAGTCAAATGCATTCAACAAAGCTAATTGATTCGAATGAAAGTCAAACACATTCAAATAAAGCTTTTTCAATCAAATTAAAGTCAAATGCATTCTACAAAGCTAAAAGAATCAAATCAAAGTCAAACACATTCAAACAAAGCTAATTAAATCAAATGAAAGTCAAACACATTCAAACAAAGCTTTCTGAATCTAATGAAAGTCAAATACATTTAAGAAATCTAATTAAATCAAATGAAAGTCAAATGCATTGTACAAAGCTAATTGAATCAAATGAAAGTCAAACACATTCAAAGAAAGCTAATTGAATAAAAAGAAAGTCAAACACATTCAAACAAAGCTTTTTGAATCAAATAAAAGTCAAACACTTTCAAACTAAGCTAATTAAATCAAATGAAAGTCAAACACATTCATACAAAGCTTTCTGAATCAAATGAAAGTCAAATGTATTCAACAAAGCTAATTAAATCAAATGAAAGTCAAATGCATTCTACAAAGCTAAACGAATCAAATGAAAGTCAAACACATTCAAAGAAAGCTAATTGAATCAAATTAAATTCAAACACATTCAAACAAAGCTTTTTTGAATCAAATAAAAGTCAAACACATTCAAACAAAGCTAATTAAATCAAATGAAAGTCAAACACATTCCAACAAGGCTTTCTGAATCAAATGAAAGTCAAATGCATTCAACAAAGCTAATTTAATCAAATGAAAGTCAAATGCTTTCTACAAAGCTAATTGAATCAAATGAAAGTCAAACACATTCAAGGAAAGCTAATTGAATCAAATGAAAGTCAAACACATTCAAACAAATCTTCTTGAATCAAATGAAAGTCAAATACATTCAATAAAGCTAACTGAATCAAATGAAAGTCAAACACAATTAAACAATGCTAATTAAATCAAATGAAAGTCAAACACATTCTATATAAGCTAATTGAATCAAAGGAAAGTCAAACACATTCAAACAGAGCTTTTTGAATAAAATGAAAGTCAAATGCATTCAACAAAGCTAATTGATTCGAATGAAAGTCAAAACACATTCAAATAAAGCTTTTTCAATCAAATTAAAGTCAAATGCATTCTACAAAGCTAAAAGAATCAAATCAAAGTCAAACACATTCAAACAAAGCTAATTAAATCAAATGAAAGTCAAACACATTCAAACAAAGCTTTCTGAATCTAATGAAAGTCAAATACATTTAAGAAATCTAATTAAATCAAATGAAAGTCAAATGCATTGTACAAAGCTAATTGAATCAAATGAAAGTCAAACACATTCAAAGAAAGCTAATTGAATAAAAAGAAAGTCAAACACATTCAAACAAAGTTTTTTGAATCAAATAAAAGTCAAACACTTTCAAACTAAGCTAATTAAATCAAATGAAAGTCAAACACATTCATACAAAGCTTTCTGAATCAAATGAAAGTCAAATGTATTCAACAAAGCTAATTTAAACAAATGAAAGTCAAATGCATTCTACAAAGCTAATTGAATCAAATGAAAGTCAAACACATTCAATAAAAGCTAATTGAATCAAATGAAAGTCAAACACATTCAAACAAATCTACTTGAATCAAATGAAAGTCAAATGCATTCAATAAAGCTAACTGAATCAAATGAAAGTCAAAACACAATTAAACAAAGCTAATTAAATCAAATGAAAGTCAAACACATTCTATATAAGCTAATTGAATCAAAGGAAAGTCAAACACATTCAAACAGAGCTTTTTGAATAAAATGAAAGTCAAATGCATTCATCAAAGCTAATCGATTCGAATGAAAGTCAAACACATTCAAATAAAGCTTTTTCAATCAAATTAAAATCAAATGCATTCTACAAAGCTAAACGATCAAATCAAAGTCAAACACATTCAAACAAAGCTAATTAAATCAAATGAAAGTCAAACAAATTCAAACAAAGCTTTCTGAATCAAATGAAAGTCAAATACATTTAATAAATCTAATTAAATCAAATAAAAGTCAAATGCATTGTACAAAGCTAATTGAATCAAATGAAAGTCAAACACATTCAAACAAAGCTTTTTGAATCAAATAAAAGTCAAACACTTTCAAACTAAGCTAATTAAATCAAATGAAAGCCAAACACATTCATACAAAGCTTTCTGAATCAAATGAAAATCAAATGTATTCAACAAAGCTAATTTAATCAAATGAAAGTCAAATGCATTCTACAAAGCTAATTGAATCAAATGAAAGTCAAACATATTCAAACAAATCTTCTTGAATCAAATGAAAGTCAAATGCATTCAATAAAGCTAACTGAATCAAATGAAAGTCAAACACAATTAAACAATGCTAATTAAATCAAATGAAAGTCAAACACATTCTATATAAGCTAATTGAATCAAAGGAAAGTCAAACACATTCAAACAGAGCTTTTTGAATAAAATGAAAGTCAAATGCATTCATCAAAGCTAATCGATTCGAATGAAAGTCAAACACAATCAAATAAAGCTTTTTCAATCAAATTAAAGTCAAATGCATTCTACAAAGCTAAACGAATCAAATCAAATTCAAACACATTCAAACAAAGCTAATTAAATCAAATGAAAGTCAAACACATTTAAACAAAGCTTTCTGAATCAAATGAAAGTCAAATACATTTAATAAATCTAATTAAATCAAATGAAAGTCAAATGCATTGTACAAAGCTAATTGAATCAAATGAAAGTCAAACACATTCAAAGAAAGCTAATTGAATAAAAAGAAAGTCAAACACATTCAAACAAAGCTTTTTGAATCAAATAAAAGTCAAACACTTTCAAACTAAGCTAATTAAATCAAATGAAAGTCAAACACATTCATACAAAGCTTTCTGAATCAAATGAAAGTCAAATGTATTCAACAAAGCTAATTAAATCAAATGAAAGTCAAATGCATTCTACAAAGCTAAACGAATCAAATGAAAGTCAAACACATTCAAAGAAAGCTAATTGAATCAAATGAAATTCAAACACATTCAAACAAAGCTTTTTGAATCAAATAAAAGTCAAACACATTTAAACAAAGCTAATTAAATCAAATGAAAGTCAAACACATTCCAACAAAGCTTTCTGAATCAAATGAAAGTCAAATGCATTCAACAAAGCTAATTTAATCAAATGAAAGTCAAATGCTTTCCACAAAGCTTATTGAATCAAATGAAAGTCAAACACATTCAAGGAAAGCTAATTGAATCAAATGAAAGTCAAACACATTCAAACAAATCTTCTTGAATCAAATGAAAGTCAAATGCATTCAATAAATCTAACTGAATCAAATAAAAGTCAAACACAATTAAACAAAGCTAATTAAATCAAATGAAAGTCAAACACATTCTATATAAGCTAATTGAATCAAATGAAAAGTCAAACACATTCAAACAGAGCTTTTTGAATAAAATGAAAGTCAAATGCATTCATCAAAGCTAATAGATTCGAATTAAAGTCAAATACATTCAAATAAAGCTTTTTCAATCAAATTAAAGTCAAATGCATTCTACAAAGCTAAAAGAATCAAATCAAAGTCAAACACATTCAAACAAAGCTAATTAAATCAAATGAAAGTCAAACACATTCAAACAAAGCTTTCTGAATCAAATGAAAGTCAAATACATTTAAGAAATCTAATTAAATCAAATGAAAGTCAAATGCATTCTACAAAGTTAAACGAATCAAATGAAAGTCAAACACATTCAAAGAAAGCTAAATGAATCAAATGAAATTCAAACACATTCAAACAAAGCTTTTTGAATCAAATAAAAGTAAAACACATTCAAACAAAGCTAATTGAATCAAATGAAAGTCAAACACATTCCAACAAAGCTTTCTGAATCAAATGAAAGTCAAATGCATTCAACAAAGCTAATTTAATTAAATGAAAGTCAAATGCTTTCTACAAAGCTAATTGAATCAAATGAAAGTCAAACACATTCAAGGAAAGCTAATTGAATCAAATGAAAGTCAAACACATTCAAACAAATCTTCTTGAATCAAATGAAAGTCAAATGCATTCAATAAAGCTAACTGAATCAAATGAAAGTCAAACACAATTAAACAAAGCTAATTAAATCAAATGAAAGTCAAACACATTCTATATAAGCTAATTGAAACAAAGGAAAGTCAAACACATTCAAACAGAGCTTTTTGAATAAAATGAAAGTCAAATGCATTCATCAAAGCTAATTGATTCGAATGAAAGTCAAACACATTCAAATAAAGCTTTTTTCAATCAAATTAAAGTCAAACGCATTCTACAAAGCTAAAAGAATCAAATCAAAGTCAAACACATTCAAACAAAGCTAATTAAATCAAATGAAAGTCAAACACATTCAAACAGAGCGTGAACAAAGCTAATTAAATCAAATGAAAGTCAAATGCATTCTACAAAGCTAAACGAATCAAATGAAAGTCAAACACATTTAAAGAAAGCTAAATGAATCAAATGAAATTCAAACACATTCAAACAAAGCTTTTTGAATCAAATAAAAGTCAAACACATTCAAACAAAGCTAATTAAATCAAATGAAAGTCAAACACATTCCAACAAAGCTTTCTGAATCAAATGAAAGTCAAATGCATTCAACAAAGCTAATTTAATCAAATGAAAGTCAAATGCTTTTTACAAAGCTAATTGAATCAAATCAAAGTCAAACACATTCAAACAAAGCTAATTAAATCAAATGAAAGTTAAACACATTTAAACAAAGCTTTCTGAATCAAATGAAAGTCAAATACATTTAATAAATCTAATTAAATCAAATGAAAACCAAATGCATTGTACAAAGCTAATTGAATCGAATGAAAGTCAAACACATTCAAACAAAGCTAATTAAATAAAAAGAAAGTCAAACACATTGAAACAAAGCTTTTTGAATCAAATAAAAGTCAAACACTTTCAAACTAAGCTAATTAAATCAAATGAAAGTCAAACACATTCATACAAAGCTTTCTGAATCAAATGAAAGTCAAATGTATTCAACAAAGCTAATTAAATCAAATGAAAGTCAAATGCATTCTACAAAGCTAAACGAATCAAATGAAAGTCAAACACATTCAAAGAAAGCTAATTGAATCAAATTAAATTCAAACACATTCAAACAAAGCTTTTTGAATCAAATAAAAGTCAAACACATTTAAACAAAGCTAATTAAATCAAATGAAAGTCAAACACATTCCAACAAAGCTTTCTGAATCAAATGAAAGTCAAATGCATTCAACAAAGCTAATTTAATCAAATGAAAGTCAAATGCTTTCTACAAAGCTAATTGAATCAAATGAAAGTCAAACACATTCAAGGAAAGCTAATTGAATCAAATGAAAGTCAAACACATTCAAACAAATCTTCTTGAATCAAATGAAAGTCAAATACATTCAATAAAGCTAACTGAATCAAATGAAAGTCAAACACAATTAAACAATGCTAATTAAATCAAATGAAAGTCAAACACATTCTATATAAGCTAATTGAATCAAAGGAAAGTCAAACACATTCAAACAGAGCTTTTTGAATAAAATGAAAGTCAAATGCATTCAACAAAGCTAATTGATTCGAATGAAAGTCAAACACATTCAAATAAAGCTTTTTCAATCAAATTAAAGTCAAATGCATTCTACAAAGCTAAAAGAATCAAATCAAAGTCAAACACATTCAAACAAAGCTAATTAAATCAAATGAAAGTCAAACACATTCAAACAAAGCTTTCTGAATCTAATGAAAGTCAAATACATTTAAGAAATCTAATTAAATCAAATGAAAGTCAAATGCATTGTACAAAGCTAATTGAATCAAATGAAAGTCAAACACATTCAAAGAAAGCTAATTGAATAAAAAGAAAGTCAAACACATTCAAACAAAGCTTTTTGAATCAAATAAAAGTCAAACACTTTCAAACTAAGCTAATTAAATCAAATGAAAGTCAAAACACATTCATACAAAGCTTTCTGAATCAAATGAAAGTCAAATGTATTCAACAAAGCTAATTTAAACAAATGAAAGTCAAATGCATTCTACAAAGCTAATTGAATCAAATGAAAGTCAAACACATTCAATAAAAGCTAATTGAATCAAATGAAAGTCAAACACATTCAAACAAATCTACTTGAATCAAATGAAAGTCAAATGCATTCAATAAAGCTAACTGAATCAAATGAAAGTCAAACACAATTAAACAAAGCTAATTAAATCAAATGAAAGTCAAACACATTCTATATAAGCTAATTGAATCAAAGGAAAGTCAAACACATTCAAATAGAGCTTTTTGAATAAAATGAAAGTCAAATGCATTCATCAAAGCTAATCGATTCGAATGAAAGTCAAACACATTCAAATAAAGCTTTTTCAATCAAATTAAAATCAAATGCATTCTACAAAGCTAAACGATCAAATCAAAGTCAAACACATTCAAACAAAGCTAATTAAATCAAATGAAAGTCAAACAAATTCAAAACAAAGCTTTCTGAATCAAATGAAAGTCAAATACATTTAATAAATCTAATTAAATCAAATAAAAGTCAAATGCATTGTACAAAGCTAATTGAATCAAATGAAAGTCAAACACATTCAAACAAAGCTTTTTGAATCAAATAAAAGTCAAACACTTTCAAACTAAGCTAATTAAATCAAATGAAAGCCAAACACATTCATACAAAGCTTTCTGAATCAAATGAAAATCAAATGTATTCAACAAAGCTAATTTAATCAAATGAAAGTCAAATGCATTCTACAAAGCTAATTGAATCAAATGAAAGTCAAACATATTCAAACAAATCTTCTTGAATCAAATGAAAGTCAAATGCATTCAATAAAGCTAACTGAATCCAAATGAAAGTCAAACACAATTAAACAATGCTAATTAAATCAAATGAAAGTCAAACACATTCTATATAAGCTAATTGAATCAAAGGAAAGTCAAACACATTCAAAACAGAGCTTTTTGAATAAAATGAAAGTCAAATGCATTCATCAAAGCTAATCGATTCGAATGAAAGTCAAACACAATCAAATAAAGCTTTTTCAATCAAATTAAAGTCAAATGCATTCTACAAAGCTAAACGAATCAAATCAAATTCAAACACATTCAAACAAAGCTAATTAAATCAAATGAAAGTCAAACACATTTAAACAAAGCTTTCTGAATTCAAATGAAAGTCAAAATACATTTAATAAATCTAATTAAATCAAATGAAAGTCAAATGCATTGTACAAAGTTAATTGAATCAAATGAAAGTCAAACACATTCAAACAAAGCTAATTAAATAAAAAGAAAGTCAAACACATTCAAACAAAGCTTTTTGAATCAAATAAAAGTCAAACACTTTCAAATTAAGCTAATTAAATCAAATGAAAGTCAAAACACATTCATACAAAGCTTTCTGAATCAAATGAAAGTCAAATGTATTCAACAAAGCTAATTAAATCAAATGAAAGTCAAATGCATTCTACAAAGCTAAACGAATCAAATGAAAGTCAAACACATTCAAAGAAAGCTAATTGAATCAAATGAAATTCAAAACTCATTCAAACAAAGCTTTTTGAATCAAATAAAAGTCAAACACATTCAAACAAAACTAATTAAAATCAAATGAAAGTCAAACACATTCCAACAAAGCTTTCTGAATCAAATGAAATTCAAATGCATTCAACAAAGCTAATTTAATCAATGAAAGTCAAATGCTTTATACAAAGCTAATTGAATCAAATGAAAGTCAAACACATTCAAGGAAAGCTAATTGAATCAAATGAAAGTCAAACACATTCAAACAAATCCTCTTGAATCAAATGAAAGTCAAATGCATTCAATAAAGCTAACTGAATCAAATGAAAGTCAAACACAATTAAACAAAGCTAATTAAATCAAATGAAAGTCAACACATTCTATATAAGCTAATTGAATCAAATGAAAGTCAAACACATTCAAACAGAGCTTTTTGAATAAAATGAAAGTCAAATGCATTCATCAAAGCTAATTGATTCGAATGAAAGTCAAACACATTCAAATAAAGCTTTTTCAATCAAATTAAAGTCAAATGCATTCTACAAAGCTAAAAGAATCAAATCAAAGTCAAACACATTCAAACAAAGCTAATTAAATCAAATGAAAGTCAAACACATTCAAACAAAGCTTTCTGAATCAAATGAAAGTCAAATACATTTAAGAAATCTAATTAAATCAAATGAAAGTCAAAATTGTACAAAGCATCAAATGAAAGTCAAACACATTCAACAAAGCTAATTAAAATAAAGAAAGTCAACACATTCAAACAAAGCTTTTTGAATCAAATAAAGTCAAACACTTTTAAGCTAATAAATCAAATGAAAGTCAAAACACATTCATACAAAGCTTTCTGAATCAAATGAAAGTCAAATGTATTCAACAAAGCTAATTAAATCAAATGAAAGTCAAATGCATTCTACAAAAGCTAAACGAATCAAATGAAAGTCAAACACATTCAAAGAAAGCTAATTGAATCAAATGAAATTCAAACACATTCAAACAAAGCTTTTTGAATCAAATAAAAGTCAAACACATAAACAAAGCTAATTAAATCAAATGAAAGTCAAACACATTCCAACAAAGCTTTCTGAATCAAATGAAAGTCAAATGCATTCAACAAAGCTAATTTAATCAAATGAAAGTCAAATGCTTTCTACAAAGCTAATTGAATCAAATGAAAGTCAAACACATTCAAGAAAGCTAATTGAATCAAATGAAAGTCAAACACATTCAAACAAATCTTCTTGAATCAAATGAAAGTCAAATGCATTCAATAAAGCTAACTGAATCAAATGAAAGTCAAACACAATTAAACAAAGCTAATTAAATCAAATGAAAGTCAAACATTCTATATAAGCTAATTGAATCAAAGGAAAGTCAAACACATTCAAACAGAGCTTTTTGAATAAAATGAAAGTCAAATGCATTCATCAAAGCTAATTGATTCGAATGAAAGTCAAATACATTCAAATAAAGCTTTTTCAATCAAATTAAAGTCAAATGCATTCTACAAAGCTAAAAGAATCAAATCAAAGTCAAACACATTCAAACAAAGCTAATTAAATCAAATGAAAGTCAAACACATTCAAACAAAGCTTTCTGAATCAAATGAAAGTCAAATACATTTAAGAAATCTAATTAAATCAAATGAAAGTCAAATGCATTCTACAAAGTTAAACGAATCAAATGAAAGTCAAACACATTCAAAGAAAGCTAAATGAATCAAATGAAATTCAAACACATTCAAACAAAGCTTTTGAATCAAATAAAAGTAAAACACATTCAAAAAGCTAATTAAATCAAATGAAAGTCAAACACATTCCAACAAAGCTTTCTGAATCAAATGAAAGTCAAATGATTCAACAAAGCTAATTTAATCAAATGAAAGTCAAATGTACAAAGCTAATTGAATCAAATGAAAGTCAAACACATTCAAAAAGCTAATTGAATCAAATGAAAGTCAAACAAAATCTTCTTGAATCAAATGAAAGTCAAATGCATTCAATAAAGCTAACTGAATCAAATGAAAGTCAAACACAATTAAACAAAGCTAATTAAATCAAATGAAAGTCAAACACATTCTATATAAGCTAATTGAAACAAAGGAAAGTCAAACACATTCAAACAGAGCTTTTTGAATAAAATGAAAGTCAAATGCATTCGTCAAAGCTAATTGATCGAATGAAAGTCAAACACATTCAAATAAAGCTTTTTCAATCAAATTAAAGTCAAATGCATTCTACAAAGCTAAAAGAATCAAATCAAAGTCAAACACATTCAAACAAAGCTAATTAAATCAAATGAAAGTCAAACACATTTGAACAAAGCTAATTAAATCAAATGAAAGTCAAATGCATTCTACAAAGCTAAACGAATCAAATGAAAGTCAAACACATTAAAGAAAGCTAAATGAATCAAATGAAATTCAAAACACATTCAAACAAAGCTTTTTGAATCAAAAAAAGTCAAACACATTCAAACAAAGCTAATTAAATCAAATGAAAGTCAAACACATTCCAACAAAGCTTTCTGAATCAAATGAAAGTCAAATGCATTCAAACAAAGCTAATTTAATCAAATGAAAGTCAAATAAAGCTAATTGAATCAAATCAAAGTCAAACACATTCAAACAAAGCTAATTAAATCAAATGAAAGTCAAACACATTTAAACAAAGCTTTCTGAATCAAATGAAAGTCAAATACATTTAATAAATCTAATTAAATCAAATGAAAACCAAATGCATTGTACAAAGCTAATTGAATCAAATGAAAGTCAACACATTCAAACAAAGCTAATTAAATAAAAAGAAAGTCAAACACATTAAACAAAGCTTTTTGAATCAAATAAAAGTCAAACACTTTCAAACTAAGCTAATAAATCAAATGAAAGTCAAACACATTCATACAAAGCTTTCTGAATCAAATGAAAGTCAAATGTATTCAACAAAGCTAATTAAATCAAATGAAAGTCAAATGCATTCTACAAAGCTAAACGAATCAAATGAAAGTCAAACACATTCAAAGCTAATTGAATCAAATGAAATTCAAACACATTAAGCTTTTGAATCAAATAAAAGTCAAACACATTTAAACAAAGCTAATTAAATCAAATGAAAGTCAAACACATTCCAACAAAGCTTTCTGAATCAAATGAAAGTCAAATGCATTCAACAAAGCTAATTTAATCAAATGAAAGTCAAATGCTTTCTACAAAGCTAATTGAATCAAATGAAAGTCAAACACATTCAAGGAAAGCTAATTGAATCAAATGAAAGTCAAACACATTCAAACAAATCTTCTTGAATCAAATGAAAGTCAAATGCATTCAATAAAGCTAACTGAATCAATGAAAGTCAAACACAATTAAACAAAGCTAATTAAATCAAATGAAAGTCAAACACAATCTATATAAGCTAATTGAATCAAATGAAAAGTCAAATACATTCAAACAAGCTTTTGAATAAATGAAAGTCAAATGCATTCTACAAAGCTAAACGAATCAAATGAAAGTCAAACACATTCAAAGAAAGCTAATTGAATCAAATGAAATTCAAACACATTCAAACAAAGCTTTTTGAATCAAATAAAAGTCAAACACATTTAAACAAAGCTAATTAAATCAAATGAAAGTCAAACACATTCCAAACAAAGCTTTCTGAATCAAATGAAAGTCAAATGCATTCAACAAAGCTAATTTAATCAAATGAAAGTCAAATGTACAAAGCTAATTGAATCAATGAAAGTCAAACACATTCAAGGAAAGCTAATTGAATCAAATGAAAGTCAAACACATTCAAACAAATCTTCTTGAATCAAATGAAAGTCAAATGCATTCAATAAAGCTAACTGAATCAAATGAAAGTCAAACACAATTAAACAAAGCTAATTAAATCAAATGAAAGTCAAACACATTCTATATAAGCTAATTGAATCAAATGAAAAGTCAAATACATTCAAACAGAGCTTTTTGAATAAAATGAAAGTCAAATGCATTCATCAAAGCTAATCGATTCGAATGAAAGTCAAACACAATCAAATAAAGCTTTTTCAATCAAATTAAAGTCAAATGCATTCTACAAAGCTAACGAATCAAATCAAAGTCAAACACATTCAACAAA
>NW_018744806.1:0-26741 GCF_001683475.1 Chenopodium quinoa | reverse complement strand
ACTCAAATAGCTTTATTTGATTGCGTTTGACTTTCATTTGATACAATTAGCTTTGTAGAACGTATTTAACTTTCATTTGATTCAAATAGCTTTGCTTGAATGTGTTTGACTTTCATTTGATTCCATCAGCTTGTAGAATGTATTTGACTTTCAATTGATTCAATTAGCTTTGTAGAATGTATTTGACTTTCATTTGATTCAATTAGCTTTGTTTGAATGTGGTTGACTTTTATTTGATTCAATTAGCTTTGTAGAATGTATTTGACTTTCATTTTAGTCAAATACCTTTGTTTGACTGTGTTTGACTTTTATTTTTTTCAATTTGCTTTGTAGAATGTATTTGACTTTCATTTTCTTTAAATAGCTTTGTTTGAATGTGTTTGACTTTCATTTTATTCAATTAGCTTTGTAGAATGTATTTGACATTCATTTAATTAAAATAGCTTTGTTTGAATGTGTTTGACTTTCATTTGATTCAATTAGCTTTGTTTGAATGTGTTTTGACTTTCATTTGATTCAACTAGCTTTGTATGTATTTGACTTTCATTGATTCGAAATCTTTGTTTGAATGTGTTTGACTTTCATTTGATTCAAGGCTTTGTTTGAATGTGTTTGACTTTAATTTATTCAAATAGCTTTGTAGAATGTATTTGACTTTCATTTTATTCAAATAGCTTTGTTTGAATGTGTTTGACTTTCATTCGATTCATCAGCGTTTGTAGAATGTATTTGACTTTCAATTGATTCAATTTTCTTTGTAGAATGTATTTGACTTTCATTTGATTCAAATAGCTTTGTTTGAATGTGGTTGACATTCATTTGATTCAATTAGCTTTTGTAGAATGTATTTGACTTTCATTTGAGTTAAATACCTTTTGTTTGACTGTGTTTGACTTTCATTTTTTTTAATTTGCTTTGTAGAATGTATTTGAATTTCATTTTTCTTGAAATAGCTTTGTTTGAATGTGTTTTGACTTTCATTTTGATTCAATTAGCTTTGTAGAATGTATTTGACATTCATTTAATTAAAATAGCTTTGTTTGAATGTGTTTGACTTTCATTTGATTCAATTAGCTTTGTAGAATGTATTTGACTTTCATTTGATTCAAATAGCTTTGTTTGAATTTATTTGACTCTCATTTGATTCAAATAGCTTTGTTTGAATGTGTTTGACTTTCATTTGATTCAATTAGCTTTGTAGAATGTATTTGACTTTCATTTTATTTAAATAGCTTTATTTGAATGTGTTTGACTTTCATTTGATTCAATTAGCTTTGTAGAATGTATTTGACTTTCATTTGATTTGAAATCTTTGTTTGAATGTGTTTGACTTTCATTTGATTCAATTGGCTTTGTTTGAATGTGTTTGACTTTAATTTTATTCAATTAGCTTTGTAGAATGTATTAGACTTTTATTTAATTTAATTCGCTTTGTTTGAATGTATTTGACTCTCGTTTGATTCAAATAGCTTTGTTTGAATGTGTTTGACTTTCATTTGATTCAAATAGCTTTGTATGAATGTGTTTGACTTTCATTTGATTCCATCAGCTTTGTTGAACGTATTTGACTCTCATTTGATTCAAATAGCTTTGTTTGAATGCGTTTAACTTTCATTTGATTCAATTAGCTTTGTAGAATACATTTCACTTTCATTTAATTTAAACAACTCTGTTTGAATGTGTTTGTTTTCATTTGACTCAAATAGCTTTATTTGATTGCGTTTGACTTTAATTTGATACAATTAGCTTTGTAGAACGTATTTAACTTTCATTTGATTCAAATAGCTTTGCTTGAATGTGTTTGACTTTCAATTGATTCCGTCAGCTTTGTAGAATGTATTTGACTTTCAATTGATTCAATTAGCTTTGTAGAATGTATTTGACTTTCATTTGATTTAAATAGCTTTGTTTGAATGTGGTTGACTTTTATTTGTTTCAATTAGCTTTGTAGAATGTATTTGACTTTCATTTTAGTCAAATACCTTTGTTTGACTTTTATTTTTTTCAATTTGCTTTGTAGAATGTATATGACTTTCATTTTCTTTAAATAGCTTTGTTTGAATGTGTTTGACTTTCATTTTATTCAATTAGCTTTGTAGAATGTATTTGACATTCATTTAATTAAAATAGCTTTGTTTGAATGTGTTTGACTTTCATTTGATTCAATTAGCTTTGTTTGAATTTGTTTGACTTTCATTTGATTTAACTAGCTTTGTAGAATGTATTTGACTTTCATTTGATTCGAAATCTTTGTTTGAATGTGTTTGACTTTCATTTGACTCAAATAGCTTTATTTGATTGCGTTTGACTTTAATTTGATACAATTAGCTTTGTAGAACGTATTTAACTTTCATTTGATTCAAATAGCTTTGCTTGAATGTGTTTGACTTTCATTCGATTCCATCAGCTTTGTAGAATGTATTTGACTTTCAATTGATTCAATTACCTTTGTAGAATGTATTTGACTTTCATTTGATTCAAATAGCTTTGTTTGAATGTGGTTGACTTTCATTTGAGTTAAATACCTTTGTTTGACTGTGTTTGACTTTCATTTTTTTCAATTTGCTTTGTAGAATGTATTTGACTTTCATTTTCTTCAAATAGCTTTGTTTGAATGTGTTTGACTTTCATTTGATTCAATTAGCTTTGTAGAATGTATTTGACATTCATTTAATTAAAATAGCTTTGTTTGAATGTGTTTGACTTTCATTTGATTCAATTAGCTTTGTTTGACTGTGTTTGACTTTCATTTTTTTCAATTTGCTTTGTAGAATGTATTTGACTTTCATTTTCTTCAAATAGCTTTGTTTGAATGTGTTTGACTTTCATTTGATTCAATTAGCTTTGTAGAATGTAATTGACATTCATTTAATTAAAATAGCTTTGTTTGAATGTGTTTGACTTTCATTTGATTCAATTAGCTTTGTAGAATATATTTGACTTTCATTTGATTCAAATAGCTTTGTTTGAATTTATTTGACTCTCATTTGATTCAAATAGCTTTGTTTGAATGTGTTTGACTTTCATTTGATTCAATTAGCTTTGTAGAATGTATTTGACTTTCATTTGATTTAAATAGCTTTATTTGAATGTGTTTGACTATCATTTGATTCAATTAACTTTGTAGAATGTATTTGACTTTCATTTGATTCGAAATCTTGTTTGAATGTGTTTGACTTTCATTTGATTCAATTGGCTTTGTTTGAATGTGTTTGACTTTAATTTTATTCAATTAGCTTTGTAGAATGTATTACACTTTTATTTAATTTAATTAGCTTTGCTTGAGTGTATTTGACTCTCGTTTGATTCAAATAGCTTTGTTTGAATGTGTTTGACTTTCATTTGATTCAAATAGCTTTGTTTGAATGTGTTTGACTTTCATTTGATTCAATTAGCTTTGTAGAATGTATTTGACTCTCATTTGATTCAAATAGCTTTGTTTGAATGCGTTTAACTTTCATTTGATTCAATTAGCTTTGTAGAATACATTTCACTGTCATTTAATTTAAACAACTTTGTTTGAATGTGTTTGTTTTCATTTGACTCAAATAGCTTTATTTGATTGCGTTTGACTTTCATTTGATACAATTAGCTTTGTAGAACGTATTTAACTTTCATTTGATCCAAATAGCTTTTTTTGAATGTGTTTGACTTTCATTTGATTCCATCAGCTTTGTTGAATGTTTTTGACTTTCAATTGATTCAATTAGCTTTGTAGAATGTATTTTACTTTCATTTGATTCAAATAGCTTTGTAAGAATGTGGTTGACTTTCATTTTATTCAATTAACTTTGTAGAATGTATTTGACATTCATTTAATTAAAATAGCTTTGTTTGAAAGTGTTTGACTTTCATTTGATTCAATTAGCTTTGTTTGAATGTGTTTGACTTTCATTTGATTCAATTAGCTTTGTTGAATGTATTTGACTCTCATTTGATTTAAATAGCTTTTTTTGGATGCGTTTAACTTTCATTTGATTCAATTAGCTTTGTAGAATACATTTCACTTTCATTTAATTTAAACAACTTTGTTTGAATGTGTTTGACTTTCATTTGACTCAAATAGCTTTATTTGATTGCGTTTTAATATCATTTGATACAATTAATTTTGTAGAACGTATTTAACTTTCATTTGATTCAAATAGCTTTGTTTGAATGTGTTTGACTTTCATTTGATTCCATCAGCTTTGTAGAATGTATTTGACTTTCAATTGATTCAATTAGTTTAGTAGAATGTATTTGACTTTCATTTGATTCAAATAGCTTTGTTTGAATGTGGTTGACTTTCATTTGATTCAATTAGCTTTGTAGAATGTATTTGACTTTCATTTGAGTCAAATACCTTTGTTTGACTGTGTTTGACTTTCATTTTTTTCAATTTTCTTTGTAGAATGTATTTGACTTTCATTTTCTTTAAATAGCTTTGTTTGAATGTGTTTGACTTTCATTTGATTCAATTAGCTTTGTAGAATGTTTTTTACATTCATTTAATTAAAATAGCTTTGTTTGAATGTGTTTGACTTTCATTTGATTCAATTAGCTTTGTAGAATACATTTCACTTTCATTTAATTTAAACAACTTTGTTTGAATGTGTTTGACTTTCATTTGACTCAAATAGCTTTATTTGATTGCGTTTGACTTTTATTTGATACAACTAGCTTTGTAGAACGTATTTAACTTTCATTTGATTCAAATAGCTTAGTTTGAATGTGTTTGACTTTCATTTGATTCCATCAGCTTTGTAGAATGTTTTTGACTTTCAATTGATTCAATTAGCTTTGTAGAATGTATTTTACTTTCATTTGATTCAAATAGCTTTGTTTGAATGTGGTTGACTTTCATTTGATTCAATTAGCTTTGTAGAATGTATTTGACTTTCATTTGAGTTAAATACCTTTGTTTGACTGTGTTTGACTTTCATTTTTTTCAATTTGCTTTGTAGAATGTATTTGACTTTCATTTTCTTCAAATAGCTTTGTTTGAATGTGTTTGACTTTCATTTGATTCAATTATCTTTGTAGAATGTATTTGACATTCATTTAATTAAAATAGCTTTGTTTGAAAGTGTTTGACTTTCATTTGATTCAATTAGCTTTGTTTGAATGTGTTTGACTTTGATTTGATTCAATTAGCTTTGTTGAATGTATTTGACTCTCATTTGATTTAAATAGCTTTTTTTGAATGCGTTTAACTTTCATTTGATTCAATTAGCTTTGTAGAATACATTTCACTTTCATTTAATTTAAACAACTTTGTTTGAATGTGTTTGACTTTCATTTGACTCAAATAGCTTTATTTGATTGCGTTTGAATTTCATTTGATACAATTAACTTTGTAGAACGTATTTAACTTTCATTTGATTCAAATAGCTTTGTTTGAAGGTGTTTGACTTTCATTTGATTCAATTAGCTTTGTAGAATGTATTTGACTTTCATTTTAGTCAAATACCTTTGTTTGACTGTGTTTGACTTTCATTTTTTTCAATTTGCTTTGTAGAATGTATTTGACTTTCATTTTCTTCAAATAGCTTTGTTTGAATGTGTTTGACTTTCATTTGATTCAATTAGCTTTGTAGAATGTATTTGACATTCATTTAATTAAAATAGCTTTGTTTGAATGTGTTTGACTTTCATTTGATTCAATTAGCTTTGTTTGACTGTGTTTGACTTTCATTTTTTTCAATTTGCTTTGTAGAATGTATTTGACTTTCATTTTCTTCAAATAGCTTTGTTTGAATGTGTTTGACTTTCATTTGATTCAATTAGCTTTGTAGAATGTAATTGACATTCATTTAATTAAAATAGCTTTGTTTGAATGTGTTTGACTTTCATTTGATTCAATTAGCTTTGTAGAATGTATTTGACTTTCATTTGATTCAAATAGCTTTGTTTGAATTTATTTGACTCTCATTTGATTCAAATAGCTTTGTTTGAATGTGTTTGACTTTCATTTGATTCAATTAGCTTTGTAGAATGTATTTGACTTTCATTTGTTTAAAATAGCTTTATTTGAATGTGTTTGACTATCATTTGATTCAATTAACTTTGTAGAATGTATTTGACTTTCATTTGATTCGAAATCTTGTTTGAATGTGTTTGACTTTCATTTGATTCAATTGGCTTTGTTTGAATGTGTTTGACTTTAATTTTATTCAATTAGCTTTGTAGAATGTATTAGACTTTTATTTAATTTAATTAGCTTTGTTTGAGTGTATTTGACTCTCGTTTGATTCAAATAGCTTTGTTTGAATGTGTTTGACTTTCATTTGATTCAAATAGCTTTGTTTGAATGTGTTTGACTTTCATTTGATTCAATTAGCTTTGTGGAATGTATTTGACTCTCATTTGATTCAAATAGCTTTGTTTGAATGCGTTTAACTTTCATTTGATTCAATTAGCTTTGTAGAATACATTTCACTGTCATTTAATTTAAACAACTTTGTTTGAATGTGTTTGTTTTCATTTGACTCAAATAGCTTTATTTGATTGCGTTTGACTTTCATTTGATACAATTAGCTTTGTAGAACGTATTTAACTTTCATTTGATCCAAATAGCTTTGTTTGAATGTGTTTGACTTTCATTTGATTCCATCAGCTTTGTTGAATGTTTTTGACTTTCAATTGATTCAATTAGCTTTGTAGAATGTATTTTACTTTCATTTGATTCAAATAGCTTTGTTTGAATGTGGTTGACTTTCATTTTATTCAATTAACTTTGTAGAATGTATTTGACATTCATTTAATTAAAATAGCTTTGTTTGAAAGTTTTTGACTTTCATTTGATTCAATTAGCTTTGTTTGAATGTGTTTGACTTTCATTTGATTCAATTAGCTTTGTAAGAATGTGGTTGACTTTCATTTTATTCAATTAACTTTGTAGAATGTATTTGACATTCATTTAATTAAAATAGCTTTGTTTGAAAGTGTTTGACTTTCATTTGATTCAATTAGCTTTGTTTGAATGTGTTTGACTTTCATTTGATTCAATTAGCTTTGTTGAATGTATTTGACTCTCATTTGATTTAAATAGCTTTTTTTGGATGCGTTTAACTTTCATTTGATTCAATTAGCTTTGTAGAATACATTTCACTTTCATTTAATTTAAACAACTTTGTTTGAATGTGTTTGACTTTCATTTGACTCAAATAGCTTTATTTGATTGCGTTTTAATATCATTTGATACAATTAATTTTGTAGAACGTATTTAACTTTCATTTGATTCAAATAGCTTTGTTTGAATGTGTTTAACTTTCATTTGATTCCATCAGCTTTGTAGAATGTATTTGACTTTCAATTGATTCAATTAGTTTTGTAGAATGTATTTGACTTTCATTTGATTCAAATAGCTTTGTTTGAATGTGGTTGACTTTCATTTGATTCAATTAGCTTTGTAGAATGTATTTGACTTTCATTTGAGTCAAATACCTTTGTTTGACTGTGTTTGACTTTCATTTTTTTCAATTTGCTTTGTAGAATGTATTTGACTTTCATTTTCTTTAAATAGCTTTGTTTGAATGTGTTTGACTTTCATTTGATTCAATTAGCTTTGTAGAATGTTTTTTACATTCATTTAATTAAAATAGCTTTGTTTGAATGTGTTTGACTTTCATTTGATTCAATTAGCTTTGTAGAATACATTTCACTTTCATTTAATTTAAACAACTTTGTTTGAATGTGTTTGACTTTCATTTGACTCAAATAGCTTTATTTGATTGCGTTTGACTTTCATTTGATACAACTAGCTTTGTAGAACGTATTTAACTTTCATTTGATTCAAATAGCTTAGTTTGAATGTGTTTGACTTTCATTTGATTCCATCAGCTTTGTAGAATGTTTTTGACTTTCAATTGATTCAATTAGCTTTGTAGAATGTATTTTACTTTCATTTGATTCAAATAGCTTTGTTTGAATGTGGTTGACTTTCATTTGATTCAATTAGCTTTGTAGAATGTATTTGACTTTCATTTGAGTTAAATACCTTTGTTTGACTGTGTTTGACTTTCATTTTTTTCAATTTGCTTTGTAGAATGTATTTGACTTTCATTTTATTCAAATAGCTTTGTTTGAATGTGTTTGACTTTCATTTGATTCAATTAGCTTTGTAGAATGTATTTGACATTCATTTAATTAAAATAGCTTTGTTTGAAAGTGTTTGACTTTCATTTGATTCAATTAGCTTTGTTTGAATGTGTTTGACTTTGATTTGATTCAATTAGCTTTGTTGAATGTATTTGACTCTCATTTGATTTAAATAGCTTTTTTTGAATGCGTTTAACTTTCATTTGATTCAATTAGCTTTGTAGAATACATTTCACTTTCATTTAATTTAAACAACTTTGTTTGAATGTGTTGGACTTTCATTTGACTCAAATAGCTTTATTTGATTGCGTTTGAATTTCATTTGATACAATTAACTTTGTAGAACGTATTTAACTTTCATTTGATTCAAATAGCTTTGTTTGAATGTGTTTGACTTTCATTCGATTCCATCAACTTTGTAGAATGTTTTTGACTTTCAATTGATTCAATTAGCTTTGTAGAATGTATTTTACTTTCATTTGATTCAAATAGCTTTGTTTGAATGTGGTTGACTTTCATTTGATTCAATTAGCTTTGTAGAATGTATTGGACTTTCATTTGAGTCAAATACCTTTGTTTGACTGTGTTTGACTTTCATTTTTTTCAATTTGCTTTGTAGAATGTATTTGACTTTCATTTTCTTTAAATAGCTTTGTTTGAATGTGTTTGACTTTCATTTGATTCAATTAGCTTTGTAGAATGTTTTTTACATTCATTTAATTAAAATAGCTTTGTTTGAATGTGTTTGACTTTCATTTGATTCAATTAGCTTTGTAGAATACATTTCACTTTCATTTAATTTAAACAACTTTGTTTGAATGTGTTTGACTTTCATTTGACTCAAATAGCTTTATTTGATTGCGTTTGACTTTCATTTGATACAACTAGCTTTGTAGAACGTATTTAACTTTCATTTGATTCAAATAGCTTAGTTTGAATGTGTTTGACTTTCATTTGATTCCATCAGCTTTGTAGAATGTTTTTGACTTTCAATTGATTCAATTAGCTTTGTAGAATGTATTTTACTTTCATTTGATTCAAATAGCTTTGTTTGAATGTGGTTGACTTTCATTTGATTCAATTAGCTTTGTAGAATGTATTTGACTTTCATTTGAGTTAAATACCTTTGTTTGACTGTGTTTGACTTTCATTTTTTTCAATTTGCTTTGTAGAATGTATTTGACTTTCATTTTCTTCAAATAGCTTTGTTTTAATGTGTTTGACTTTCATTTGATTCAATTAGCTTTGTAGAATGTATTTGACATTCATTTAATTAAAATAGCTTTGTTTGAAAGTGTTTGACTTTCATTTGATTCAATTAGCTTTGTTTGAATGTGTTTGACTTTAATTTGATTCAATTAGCTTTGTTGAATGTATTTGACTCTCATTTGATTTAAATAGCTTTTTTTGAATGCGTTTAACTTTCATTTGATTCAATTAGCTTTGTAGAATACATTTCACTGTCATTTAATTTAAACAACTTTGTTTGAATGTGTTTGTTTTCATTTGACTCAAATAGCTTTATTTGATTGCGTTTGACTTTCATTTGATACAATTAGCTTTGTAGAACGTATTTAACTTTCATTTGATCCAAATAGCTTTGTTTGAATGTGTTTGACTTTCATTTGATTCCATCAGCTTTGTTGAATGTTTTTGACTTTCAATTGATTCAATTAGCTTTGTAGAATGTATTTTACTTTCATTTGATTCAAATAGCTTTGTTTGAATGTGGTTGACTTTCATTTTATTCAATTAACTTTGTAGAATGTATTTGACATTCATTTAATTAAAATAGCTTTGTTTGAAAGTGTTTGACTTTCATTTGATTCAATTAGCTTTGTTTGAATGTGTTTGACTTTCATTTGATTCAATTAGCTTTGTTGAATGTATTTGACTCTCATTTGATTTAAATAGCTTTTTTTGAATGCGTTTAACTTTCATTTGATTCAATTAGCTTTGTGGATTACATTTCACTTTCATTTAATTTAAACAACTTTGTTTGAATGCGTTTGACTTTCATTTGACTTAAATAGCTTTATTTGATTGCGTTTGAATATCATTTGATACAATTAATTTTGTAAAACGTATTTAACTTTCATTTGATTCAAATAGCTTTGTTTGAATGTGTTTGACTTTCATTTGATTCCATCAGCTTTGTAGAATGTATTTGACTTTCATTTGATTCAATTAGCTTTGTAGAATGTATTTGACTTTCATTTGATTCAAATAGCTTTGTTTGAATGTGGTTGACTTTCATTTGATTCAATTAGCTTTGTAGAATACATTTCACTTTCATTTAATTTAAACAACTTTGTTTGAATGTGTTTGACTTTCATTTGACTCAAATAGCTTTATTTGATTGCGTTTGACTTTCATTTGATACAACTAGCTTTGTAGAACGTATTTAACTTTCATTTGATTCAAATAGCTTAGTTTGAATGTGTTTGACTTTCATTTGATTCCATCAGCTTTGTAGAATGTTTTTGACTTTCAATTGATTCAATTAGCTTTGTAGAATGTATTTGACTTTCATTTGATTCAAATAGCTTTGTTTGAATGTGGTTGACTTTCATTTGATTCAATTAGCTTTGTAGAATGTATTGGACTTTCATTTGAGTCAAATACCTTTGTTTGACTGTGTTTGACTTTCATTTTTTTCAATTTGCTTTGTAGAATGTATTTGACTTTCATTTTCTTTAAATAGCTTTGTTTGAATGTGTTTGACTTTCATTTGATTCAATTAGCTTTGTAGAATGTTTTTTACATTCATTTAATTAAAATAGCTTTGTTTGAATGTGTTTGACTTTCATTTGATTCAATTAGCTTTGTAGAATACATTTCACTTTCATTTAATTTAAACAACTTTGTTTGAATGTGTTTGACTTTCATTTGACTCAAATAGCTTTATTTGATTGCGTTTGACTTTCATTTGATACAACTAGCTTTGTAGAACGTATTTAACTTTCATTTGATTCAAATAGCTTAGTTTGAATGTGTTTGACTTTCATTTGATTCCATCAGCTTTGTAGAATGTTTTTGACTTTCAATTGATTCAATTAGCTTTGTAGAATGTATTTTACTTTCATTTGATTCAAATAGCTTTGTTTGAATGTGGTTGACTTTCATTTGATTCAATTAGCTTTGTAGAATGTATTTGACTTTCATTTGAGTTAAATACCTTTGTTTGACTGTGTTTGACTTTCATTTTTTTCAATTTGCTTTGTAGAATGTATTTGACTTTCATTTTCTTCAAATAGCTTTGTTTTAATGTGTTTGACTTTCATTTGATTCAATTAGCTTTGTAGAATGTATTTGACATTCATTTAATTAAAATAGCTTTGTTTGAAAGTGTTTGACTTTCATTTGATTCAATTAGCTTTGTTTGAATGTGTTTGACTTTAATTTGATTCAATTAGCTTTGTTGAATGTATTTGACTCTCATTTGATTTAAATAGCTTTTTTTGAATGCGTTTAACTTTCATTTGATTCAATTAGCTTTGTAGAATACATTTCACTGTCATTTAATTTAAACAACTTTGTTTGAATGTGTTTGTTTTCATTTGACTCAAATAGCTTTATTTGATTGCGTTTGACTTTCATTTGATACAATTAGCTTTGTAGAACGTATTTAACTTTCATTTGATCCAAATAGCTTTGTTTGAATGTGTTTGACTTTCATTTGATTCCATCAGCTTTGTTGAATGTTTTTGACTTTCAATTGATTCAATTAGCTTTGTAGAATGTATTTTACTTTCATTTGATTCAAATAGCTTTGTTTGAATGTGGTTGACTTTCATTTTATTCAATTAACTTTGTAGAATGTATTTGACATTCATTTAATTAAAATAGCTTTGTTTGAAAGTGTTTGACTTTCATTTGATTCAATTAGCTTTGTTTGAATGTGTTTGACTTTCATTTGATTCAATTAGCTTTGTTGAATGTATTTGACTCTCATTTGATTTAAATAGCTTTTTTTGAATGCGTTTAACTTTCATTTGATTCAATTAGCTTTGTGGATTACATTTCACTTTCATTTAATTTAAACAACTTTGTTTGAATGCGTTTGACTTTCATTTGACTTAAATAGCTTTATTTGATTGCGTTTGAATATCATTTGATACAATTAATTTTGTAAAACGTATTTAACTTTCATTTGATTCAAATAGCTTTGTTTGAATGTGTTTGACTTTCATTTGATTCCATCAGCTTTGTAGAATGTATTTGACTTTCATTTGATTCAATTAGCTTTGTAGAATGTATTTGACTTTCATTTGATTCAAATAGCTTTGTTTGAATGTGGTTGACTTTCATTTGATTCAATTAGCTTTGTAGAATACATTTCACTTTCATTTAATTTAAACAACTTTGTTTGAATGTGTTTGACTTTCATTTGACTCAAATAGCTTTATTTGATTGCGTTTGACTTTCATTTGATACAACTAGCTTTGTAGAACGTATTTAACTTTCATTTGATTCAAATAGCTTAGTTTGAATGTGTTTGACTTTCATTTGATTCCATCAGCTTTGTAGAATGTTTTTGACTTTCAATTGATTCAATTAGCTTTGTAGAATGTATTTGACTTTCATTTGATTCAAATAGCTTTGTTTGAATGTGGTTGACTTTCATTTGATTCAATTAGCTTTGTAGAATGTATTTGACTTTCATTTGAGTTAAATACCTTTGTTTGACTGTGTTTGACTTTCATTTTTTTTCAATTTGCTTTGTAGAATGTATTTGATTTTCATTTTCTTCAAATAGCTTTGTTTGAATGTGTTTGACTTTCATTTCATTCAATTAGCTTTGTAGAATGTATTTGACATTCATTTAATTAAAATAGCTTTGTTTGAAAGTGTTTGACTTTCATTTGATTCAATTAGCTTTGTTTGAATGTGTTTGACTTTCATTTGATTCAATTAGCTTTGTTGAATATATTTGACTCTCATTTGATTTAAATAGCTTTTTTTGAATGCGTTTAACTTTCATTTGATTCAATTAGCTTTGTAGAATACATTTCACTTTCATTTAATTTAAACAACTTTGTTTGAATGTGTTTGACTTTCATTTGACTCAAATAGCTTTATTTGATTGCGTTTGAATTTCATTTGATACAATTAATTTTGTAGAACGTATTTAACTTTCATTTGATTCAAATAGCTTTGTTTGAATGTGTTTGACTTTTATTTGATTCCATCAGCTTTGTAGAATGTATTTGACTTTCAATTGATTCAATTAGCTTTGTAGAATGTATTTGACTTTCATTTGATTCAAATAGCTTTGTTTGAATGTGGTTGACTTTCATTTGATTCAATTAGCTTTGTAGAATGTATTTGACTTTCATTTGAGTCAAATACCTTTGTTTGACTGTGTATGACTTTCATTTTTTTTCAATTTGCTTTGTAGAATGTATTTGACTTTCATTTTCTTTAAATAGCTTTGTTTGAATGTGTTTGACTTTCATTTGATTCAATTGGATTTGTAGAATGTTTTTTACATTCATTTAATTAAAATAGCTTTGTTTGAATGTGTTTGACTTTCATTTGATTCAATTAGCTTTGTAGAATGTATTTGACTCTCATTTGATTCAAATAGCTTTGTTTGAATGCGTTTAACTTTCATTTGATTCAATTAGCTTTGTAGAATACATTTCACTTTCATTTAATTTAAACAACTCTGTTTGAATGTGTTTGTTTTCATTTGACTCAAATAGCTTTATTTGATTGCGTTTGACTTTCATTTGATACAATTAGCTTTGTAGAACGTATTTAACTTTCATTAGATTCAAATAGCTTTGCTTGAATGTGTTTGACTTTCATTTGATTCCATCAACTTTGTAGAATGTATTTGACTTTCAATTGATTCAATTAGCTTTGTAGAATGTATTTGACTTTCATTTGATTCAAATAGCTTTGTTTGAATGTGGTTGACTTTTATTTGATTCAATTAGCTTTGTAGAATGTATTTGACTTTCACTTTAGTCAAATACCTTTGTTTGACTGTGTTTGACTTTTATTTTTTTTCAATTTGCTTTGTAGAATGTATTTGACTTTCATTTTCTTTAAATAGCTTTGTTTGAATGTGTTTGAATTTCATTTTATTCAATTAGCTTTGTAGAATGTATTTGACATTCATTTAATTAAAATAGCTTTGTTTGAATGTGTTTGACTTTCATTTGATTCAATTAGCTTTGTTTGAATGTGTTTGACTTTCATTTGATTCAACTAGCTTTGTAGAATGTATTTGACTTTCATTTGATTCGAAATCTTTGTTTGAATGTGTTTGACTTTCATTTGATTCAATTGGCTTTGTTTGAATGTGTTTGACTTTAATTTTATTCAAATAGCTTTGTAAAATGTATTTGACTTTCATTTGATTCAAATAGCTTTGTTTGAATGTGTTTGACTTTCATTCGATTCCATCAGCTTTGTAGAATGTATTTGACTTTCAATTGATTCAATTAGCTTTGTAGAATGTATTTGACTTTCATTTGATTCAAATAGCTTTGTTTGAATGTGGTTGACATTCATTTGATTCAATTAGCTTTGTAGAATGTATTTGACTTTCATTTGAGTTAAATACCTTTGTTTGACTGTGTTTGACTTTCATTTTTTTCAATTTGCTTTGTAGAATGTATTTGACTTTCATTTTCTTCAAATAGCTTTGTTTGAATGTGTTTGACTTTCATTTGATTCAATTAGCTTTGTAGAATGTATTTGACATTCATTTAATTAAAATAGCTTTGTTTGAATGTGTTTGACTTTCATTTGATTCAATTAGCTTTGTTTGAATGTGTTTGACTTTCATTTTATTCAATTTGCTTTGTAGAATGTATTTGACTTTCATTTTATTCAAATAGCTTTGTTTGAATTTATTTGACTCTCATTTGATTCAAATAGCTTTGTTTGATTTTGTTTGACTTTCATTTGATTCAATTAGCTTTATAGAATGTATTTGACTTTCATTTGATTTAAATAGCTTTATTTGAATGTGTTTGACTTTCATTTGATTCAATTAGCTTTGTAGAATGTATTTAACTTTCATTTGATCCAAATAGCTTTGTTTGAATGTGTTTGACTTTCATTTGATTCCATCAGCTTTGTAGAATGTATTTGACTTTCAATTGATTCAATTAGCTTTGTAGAATGTATTTGACTTTCATTTGAGTCAAATACCTTTGTTTGACTGTGTTTGACTTTCATTTTTTTTCAATTTGCTTTGTAGAATGTATTTGACTTTCATTTTCTTTAAATAGCTTTGTTTGAATGTGTTTGACTTTCATTTTATTCAATTAGCTTTGTAGAATGTATTTGACATTCATTTAATTAAAATAGCTTTGTTTGAATGTGTTTGACTTTCATTTGATTCAATTAGCTTTGTTTGAATGTGTTTGACTTTCATTTGATTCAATTAGCTTTGTAGAATGTATTTGACTTTCATTTGATTTGAAATCTTTGTTTGAATGTGTTTGACTTTCATTTGATTCAATTGGCTTTGTTTGAATGTGTTTGACTTTAATTTTATTCAATTAGCTTTGTAGAATGTATTAGACTTTTATTTAATTTAATTAGCTTTGTTTGAATGTATTTGACTCTCATTTGATTCAAATAGCTTTGTTTGAATGTGTTTGACTTTCATTTGATTCAAATAGCTTTGTTTGAATGTGTTTGACTTTCATTTGATTCAATTAGCTTTGTAGAATGTATTTGACTCTCATTTGATTCAAATAGCTTTGTTTGAATGCGTTTAACTTTCATTTGATTCAATTAGCTTTGTAGAATACATTTCACTTTCATTTAATTTAAACAACTCTTTTTGAATGTGTTTGTTTTCATTTTACTCAAATAGCTTTATTTGATTGCGTTTGACTTTCATTTGATACAATTAGCTTTGTAGAACGTATTTAACTTTCATTTGATTCAAATAGCTTTGCTTGAATGTGTTTGACTTTCATTTGATTCCATCAGCTTTGTAGAATGTATTTGACTTTCAATTGATTCAATTATCTTTGTAGAATGTATTTGACTTTCATTTGATTCAAATAGCTTTGTTTGAATGTGGTTGACTTTATTTGATTCAATTAGCTTTGTAGAATGTATTTGACTTTCATTTTAGTCAAATACCTTTGTTTGACTGTGTTTGACTTTCATTTTTTTCAATTTGCTTTGTAGAATGTATTTGACTTTCATTTTCTTTAAATAGCTTTGTTTGAATGTGTTTGACTTTCATTTTATTCAATTAGCTTTGTAGAATGTATTTGACATTCATTTAATTAAAATAGCTTTGTTTGAATGTGTTTGACTTTCATTTGATTCAATTAGCTTTGTTTGAATGTGTTTGACTTTCATTTGATTCAACTAGCTTTGTAGAATGTATTTGACTTTCATTTGATTCGAAATCTTTGTTTGAATGTGTTTGACTTTCATTTGATTCAATTGGCTTTGTTTGAATGTGTTTGACTTTAATTTTATTCAAATAGCTTTGTAGAATGTATTTGACTTTCATTTTATTCAAATAGCTTTGTTTGAATGTGTTTGACTTTCATTCGATTCCATCAGCGTTGTAGAATGTATTTGACTTTCAATTGATTCAATTTTCTTTGTAGAATGTATTTGACTTTCATTTGATTCAAATAGCTTTGTTTGAATGTGGTTGACATTCATTTGATTCAATTAGCTTTGTAGAATGTATTTGACTTTCATTTGAGTTAAATACCTTTGTTTGACTGTGTTTGACTTTCATTTTTTTCAATTTGCTTTGTAGAATGTATTTGACTTTCATTTTCTTCAAATAGCTTTGTTTTAATGTGTATGACTTTCATTTGATTCAATTAGATTTGTAGAATGTATTTGACATTCATTTAATTAAAATAGCTTTGTTTGAATGTGTTTGACTTTCATTTGATTCAATTAGCTTTGTTTGAATGTGTTTGACTTTCATTTGATTCAATTAGCTTTGTAGAATGTATTTGACTTTCATTTGATTCAAATAGCTTTGTTTGAATTTATTTGACACTCATTTGATTCAAATAGCTTTGTTTGAATGTGTTTGACTTTCATTTGATTCAATTAGCTTTATAGAATGTATTTGACTTTCATTTGATTTAAATAGCTTTATTTGAATGTGTTTGACTTTCATTTGATTCAATTAGCTTTGTAGAATGTATTTGACTTTCATTTGATTCGAAATCTTTGTTTGAATGTGTTTGACTTTCATTTGATTCAATTGGCTTTGTTTGAATGTGTTTGACTTTAATTTTATTCAATTAGCTTTGTAGAATGTATTAGACTTTTATTTAATTTAATTAGCTTTGTTTGAATGTATTTGACTCTCATTTGATTCAAATAGCTTTGTTTGAATTTGTTTGACTTTCATTTGATTCAAATAGCTTTGTTTGAATGTGTTTGACTTTCATTTGATTCAATTAGCTTTGTAGAATGTATTTGACTCTCATTTGATTCAAATAGATTTTTTTGAATGCGTTTAACTTTCATTTGATTCAATTAGCTTTGTAGAATACATTTCACTTTCATTTAATTTAAACAACTTTGTTTGAATGTGTTTGACTTTCATTTGACTCAAATAGCTTTATTTGATTGCGTTTGACTTTCATTTGATACAATTAGCTTTGTAGAACGTATTTAACTTTCATTTGATCCAAATAGCTTTGTTTGAATGTGTTTGACTTTCATTTGATTCCATCAGCTTTGTAGAATGTATTTGACTTTCAATTGATTCAATTAGCTTTGTAGAATGTATTTGACTTTCATTTGAGTCAAATACCTTTGTTTGACTGTGTTTGACTTTCATTTTTTTCAATTTGCTTTGTAGAATGTATTTGACTTTCATTTTCCTTAAATAGCTTTGTTTGAATGTGTTTGACTTTCATTTTATTCAATTAGCTTTATAGAATGTATTTGACATTCATTTAATTAAAATAGCTTTGTTTGAATGTGTTTGACTTTCATTTGATTCAATTAGCTTTGTTTGAATGTATTTGACTTTCATTTGATTCAATTGGCTTTGTTTGAATGTGTTTGACTTTAATTTTATTCAAATAGCTTTGTAGAATGTATTTGACTTTCATTTGATTCAAATAGCTTTGTTTGAATGTGTTTTACTTTTATTTGATTCCATCAGCTTTGTAGAATGTATTTGACTTTCAATTGATTCAATTAGCTTTGTAGAATGTATTTGACTTTCATTTGATTCAAATAGCTTTGTTTGAATGTGGTTGACATTCATTTGATTCAATTAGCTTTGTAGAATGTATTTGACTTTCATTTGAGTTAAATACCTTTGTTTGACTGTGTTTGACTTTCATTTTTTTCAATTTGCTTTGTAGAATGTATTTGACTTTCATTTTCTTCAAATAGCTTTGTTTGAATGTGTTTGACTTTCATTTGATTCAATTAGCTTTGTAGAATGTATTTGACATTCATTTAATTAAAATAGCTTTCTTTGAATGTGTTTGACTTTCATTTGATTCAATTAGCTTTGTTTGAATGTGTTTGACTTTCATTTGATTCAATAAGCTTTGTAGAATGTATTTGACTTTCACTTGATTCAAATAGCTTTGTTTGAATGTGTTTGACTTTCATTTGATTAAAATAGCTTTGTTTGAATGTGTTTGACTTTCATTTGATTCAGTTAGCTTTGTAGAATGTATTTGACCCTCATTTGATTCAAATAGCTTTATTTGATTGCGTTTTACTTTAATTTGATACAATTAGCTTTGTAGAACGTATTTAACTTTCATTTGATTCAAATAGCTTTGTTTGAATGTGTTTTGACATTCATTTGATTCCATCAGCTTTGTAGAATGTATTTGACTTTCAATTGATTCAATTAGCTTTGTAGAATGTATTTGACTTTCATTTGATTCAAATAGCTTTGTTTGAATGTGGTTGACTTTTATTTGATACAATTAGCTTTGTAGAATTTATTTGACTTTCATTTGAGTCAAATACCTTTGTTTGACTGTGTTTGACTTTCATTTTTTTCAATTTGCTTTGTAGAATGTATTTGACTTTCATTTTCTTTAAATAGCTTTGTTTGAATGTGTTTGACTTTCATTTTATTCAATTAGCTTTGTAGAATGTATTTGACATTCAATTAATTAAAATAGCTTTGATTGAATGTGTTTGACTTTCATTTGATTCAATTAGCTTTGTTGAATGTATTTGACTCTCATTTGATTTAAATAGCTTTTTTTTGAATGCGTTTAACTTTCATTTGATTCAATTAGCTTTGTTTGAATGTGTTTGACTTTCATTTGATTCAATTAGCTTTGTAGAATGTACTTGACTCTCATTTGATTCAAATAGCTTTGTTTGAATGCGTTTAACTTTCATTTTATTCTATTAGCTTTGTAGAATACATTTCACTTTCATTTAATTTAAACAACTTTGTTTGAATGTGTTTGACTTTCATTTGACTCAAATAGCTTTATTTGATTGCGTTTGACTTTCATTTGATACAATTAGCCTTGTAGAACGTATTTAACTTTCATTTGATTCAAATAGCTTTGTTTGAATGTGTTTGACTTTCATTTGATTCCATCAGCTTTGTAGAATGTATTTGACTTTCAATTGATTCAATTAGCTTTGTAGAATGTATTTGACTTTCATTTGATTCAAATAGCTTTGTTTGAATGTGGTTGACTTTTATTTGATTCAATTAGCTTTGTAGAATTTATTTGACTTTCATTTGAGTCAAATATCTTTGTTTGACTGTGTTTGACTTTCATTTTTTTCAATTTGCTTTGTAGAATGTATTTGACTTTCATTTTCTTTAAATAGCTTTGTTTGAATGTGTTTGACTTTCATTTTATTCAATTAGCTTTGTAGAATGTATTTGACATTCATTTAATTTAAATAACTTTGTTTGAATGTGTTTGACTTTCATTTGATTCAATTAGCTTTGTTTGAATGTGTTTGACTTTCATTTGATTCAATTAGCTTTGTAGAACGTATTTAACTTTCATTTGATTCAAATAGCTTTGCTTGAATGTGTTTGACTTTCATTTGATTCCATCAGCTTTGTAGAATGTATTTGACTTTCAATTGATTCAATTATCTTTGTAGAATGTATTTGACTTTCATTTGATTCAAATAGCTTTGTTTGAATGTGGTTGACTTTATTTGATTCAATTAGCTTTGTAGAATGTATTTGACTTTCATTTTAGTCAAATACCTTTGTTTGACTGTGTTTGACTTTCATTTTTTTCAATTTGCTTTGTAGAATGTATTTGACTTTCATTTTTTTTAAATAGCTTTGTTTGAATGTGTTTGAATTTCATTTTATTCAATTAGCTTTGCAGAATGTATTTGACATTCATTTAATTAAAATAGCTTTGTTTGAATGTGTTTGACTTTCATTTGATTCAATTAGCTTTGTTTGAATGTGTTTGACTTTCATTTGATTCAACTAGCTTTGTAGAATGTATTTGAGTTTCATTTGATTCGAAATCTCTGTTTGAATGTGTTTGACTTTCATTTGATTCAATTGGCTTTGTTTGAATGTGTTTGACTTTAATTTTATTCAAATAGCTTTGTAGAATGTATTTGACTTTCATTTGATTCAAATAGCTTTGTTTGAATGTGTTTGACTTTCATTCGATTCCATCAGCTTTGTAGAATGTATTTGACTTTCAATTGATTCAATTAGCTTTGTAGAATGTATTTGACTTTCATTTGATTCAAATAGCTTTGTTTGAATGTGGTTGACATTCATTTGATTCAATTAGCTTTGTAGAATGTATTTGACTTTCATTTGAGTTAAATACCTTTGTTTGACTGTGTTTGACTTTCATTTTTTTCAATTTGCTTTGTAGAATGTATTTGACTTTCATTTTCTTCAAATAGCTTTGTTTTAATGTGTATGACTTTCATTTGATTCAATTAGATTTGTAGAATGTATTTGACATTCATTTAATTAAAATAGCTTTGTTTGAATGTGTTTGACTTTCATTTGATTCAATTAGCTTTGTTTGAATGTGTTTGACTTTCATTTGATTCAATTAGCTTTGTAGAATGTATTTGACTTTCATTTGATTCAAATAGCTTTGTTTGAATTTATTTGACACTCATTTGATTCAAATAGCTTTGTTTGAATGTGTTTGACTTTCATTTGATTCAATTAGCTTTATAGAATGTATTTGACTTTCATTTGATTTAAATAGCTTTATTTGAATGTGTTTGACTTTCATTTGATTCAATTAGCTTTGTAGAATGTATTTGACTTTCATTTGATTCGAAATCTTTGTTTGAATGTGTTTGACTTTCATTTGATTCAATTGGCTTTGTTTGAATGTGTTTGACTTTAATTTTATTCAATTAGCTTTGTAGAATGTATTAGACTTTTATTTAATTTAATTAGCTTTGTTTGAATGTATTTGACTTCTCATTTGATTCAAATAGCTTTGTTTGAATTTGTTTGACTTTCATTTGATTCAAATAGCTTTGTTTGAATGTGTTTGACTTTCATTTGATTCAATTAGCTTTGTAGAATGTATTTGACTCTCATTTGATTCAAATAGATTTTTTTGAATGCGTTTAACTTTCATTTGATTCAATTAGCTTTGTAGAATACATTTCACTTTCATTTAATTTAAACAACTTTGTTTGAATGTGTTTGACTTTCATTTGACTCAAATAGCTTTATTTGATTGCGTTTGACTTTCATTTGATACAATTAGCTTTGTAGAACGTATTTAACTTTCATTTGATCCAAATAGCTTTGTTTGAATGTGTTTGACTTTTATTTGATTCCATCAGCTTTGTAGAATGTATTTGACTTTCAATTGATTCAATTAGCTTTGTAGAATGTATTTGACTTTCATTTGAGTCAAATACCTTTGTTTGATTGTGTTTGACTTTCATTTTTTTCAATTTGCTTTGTAGAATGTATTTGACTTTCATTTTCCTTAAATAGCTTTGTTTGAATGTGTTTGACTTTCATTTTATTCAATTAGCTTTGTAGAATGTATTTGACATTCATTTAATTAAAATAGCTTTGTTTGAATGTGTTTGACTTTCATTTGATTCAATTAGCTTTGTTTGAATGTATTTGACTTTCATTTGATTCAATTGGCTTTGTTTGAATGTGTTTGACTTTAATTTTATTCAAATAGCTTTGTTTGAATGTGTTTGACTTTTATTTGATTCCATCAGCTTTGTAGAATGTATTTGACTTTCAATTGATTCAATTAGCTTTGTAGAATGTATTTGACTTTCATTTGATTCAAATAGCTTTGTTTGAATGTGGTTGACATTCATTTGATTCAATTAGCTTTGTAGAATGTATTTGACTTTCATTTGAGTTAAATACCTTTGTTTGACTGTGTTTGACTTTCATTTTTTTCAATTTGCTTTGTAGAATGTATTTGACTTTCATTTTCTTCAAATAGCTTTGTTTGAATGTGTTTGACTTTCATTTGATTCAATTAGCTTTGTAGAATGTATTTGACATTCATTTAATTAAAATAGCTTTCTTTGAATGTGTTTGACTTTCATTTGATTCAATTAGCTTTGTTTGAATGTGTTTGACTTTCATTTGATTCAATAAGCTTTGTAGAATGTATTTGACTTTCACTTGATTCAAATAGCTTTGTTTGAATGTGTTTGACTTTCATTTGATTAAAATAGCTTTGTTTGAATGTGTTTGACTTTCATTTGATTCAGTTAGCTTTGTAGAATGTATTTGACCCTCATTTGATTCAAATAGCTTTGTTTGAATGCGTTTAACTTTCATTTGATTCAATTAGCTTTGTAGAATACATTTCACTTTCATTTAATTTAAACAACTTTGTTTGAATGTGTTTGTTTTCATTTGACTCAAATAGCTTTATTTGATTGCGTTTTTACTTTAATTTGATACAATTAGCTTTGTAGAACGTATTTAACTTTCATTTGATTCAAATAGCTTTGTTTGAATGTGTTTGACATTCATTTGATTCCATCAGCTTTGTAGAATGTATTTGACTTTCAATTGATTCAATTAGCTTTGTAGAATGTATTTGACTTTCATTTGATTCAAATAGCTTTGTTTGAATGTGGTTGACTTTTATTTGATACAATTAGCTTTGTAGAATTTATTTGACTTTCATTTGAGTCAAATACCTTTGTTTGACTGTGTTTGACTTTCATTTTTTTCAATTTGCTTTGTAGAATGTATTTGACTTTCATTTTCTTTAAATAGCTTTGTTTGAATGTGTTTGACTTTCATTTTATTCAATTAGCTTTGTAGAATGTATTTTGACATTCAATTAATTAAAATAGCTTTGATTGAATGTGTTTGACTTTCATTTGATTCAATTAGCTTTGTTTGAATGTGTTTGACTTTCATTTGATTCAATTAGCTTTGTAGAATGTACTTGACTCTCATTTGATTCAAATAGCTTTGTTTGAATGCGTTTAACTTTCATTTTATTCTATTAGCTTTGTAGAATACATTTCACTTTCATTTAATTTAAACAACTTTGTTTGAATGTGTTTGACTTTCATTTGACTCAAATAGCTTTATTTGATTGCGTTTGACTTTCATTTGATACAATTAGCTTTGTAGAACGTATTTAACTTTCATTTGATTCAAATAGCTTTGTTTGAATGTGTTTGACTTTCATTTGATTCCATCAGCTTTGTAGAATGTATTTGACTTTCAATTGATTCAATTAGCTTTGTAGAATGTATTTGACTTTCATTTGATTCAAATAGCTTTGTTTGAATGTGGTTGACTTTTATTTGATTCAATTAGCTTTGTAGAATTTATTTGACTTTCATTTGAGTCAAATACCTTTGTTTGACTGTGTTTTGACTTTCATTTTTTTCAATTTGCTTTGTAGAATGTATTTGACTTTCATTTTCTTTAAATAGCTTTGTTTGAAATGTGTTTGACTTTCATTTTATTCAATTAGCTTTGTAGAATGTATTTGACATTCATTTAATTTAAATAGCTTTGTTTGAATGTGTTTGGACTTTCATTTGATTCAATTAGCTTTGTTTGAATGTGTTTGACTTTCATTTGATTCAATTAGCTTTGTAGAATGTATTTGACTTTCATTTGATTCAAAATCTTTGTTGAATGTGTTTGACTTTCATTTGATTCAATTGGCTTTGTTTGAATGTGTTTTACTTTAATTTTATTCAATTAGCTTTGTAGAATGTATTAGACTTTTATTTAATTTAATTAGCTTTGTTTGAATGTATTTGACTCTCATTTGATTCAAATAGCTTTGTTCGAATGTGCTTGACTTTCATTTGATTTAATTAGCTTTGTTTGAATTTGTTTTGACTTTCATTTGATTCAGTTAGCTTTGTAGAATGTATTTGACTCTCATTTGATTCAAACAACTTTGTTTGAATGTGTTTGTTTTCATTTGACTCAAATAGCTTTTATTTGATTGCGTTTTACTTTAATTTGATACAATTAGCTTTGTTAGAACGTATTTAACTTTCATTTGATTCAAATAGCTTTGTTTGAATGTGTTTGACATTCATTTGATTCCATCAGCTTTGTAGAATGTATTTGACTTTCAATTGGTTCAATTAGCTTTGTAGAATGTATTTGACTTTCATTTGATTCAAATAGCTTTGTTTGAATGTGGTTGACTTTTATTTGATACAATTAGCTTTGTAGAATTTATTTGACTTTCATTTGAGTCAAATACCTTTGTTTGACTGTGTATGACTTTCATTTTTTTCAATTTGCTTTGTAGAATGTATTTGACTTTCATTTTCTTTAAATAGCTTTGTTTGAATGTGTTTGACTTTCATTTTATTCAATTAGCTTTGTAGAATGTATTTGACATTCATTAATTAAATAGCTTTGATTGAATGTGTTTGACTTTCATTTGATTCAATTAGCTTTGTTTGAATGTGTTTGACTTTCATTTGATTCAATTAGCTTTGTATAATGTATTTGACTCTCATTTGATTCAAATAGCTTTGTTTGAATGCGTTTAACTTTCATTTTATTCTATTAGCTTTGTAGAATACATTTCACTTTCATTTAATTTAAACAACTTTGTTTGAATGTGTTTGACTTTCATTTGACTCAAATAGCTTTATTTGATTGCGTTTGACTTTCATTTGATACAATTAGCTTTGTAGAACGTATTTAACTTTCATTTGATTCAAATAGCTTTGTTTGAATGTGTTTGACTTTCATTTGATTCCATCAGCTTTGTAGAATGTATTTGACTTTCAATTGATTCAATTAGCTTTGTAGAATGTATTTGACTTTCATTTGATTCAAATAGCTTTGTTTGAATGTGTTTTGACTTTTATTTGATTCAATTAGCTTTGTAGAATTTATTTGACTTTCATTTGAGTCAAATACCTTTGTTTGACTGTGTTTGACTTTCATTTTTTTCAATTTGCTTTGTAGAATGTATTTGACTTTCATTTTCTTTAAATAGCTTTGTTTGAATGTGTTTGACTTTCATTTTATTCAATTAGCTTTGTAGAATGTATTTGACATTCATTTAATTTAAATAGCTTTGTTTGAATGTGTTTGACTTTCATTTGATTCAATTAGCTTTGTTTGAATGTGTTTGACTTTCATTTGATTCAATTAGCTTTGTAGAATGTATTTGACTTTCATTTGATTCAAATCTTTGTTTGAATGTGTTTGACTCTCATTTGATTCAAATAGCTTTGTTTGAATGTGTTTGACTTTCATTTAATTCAAATAGCTTTGTTTGAATGTGTTTGACTTTCATTTGATTCAATTAGCTTTGTAGAATGTATTTGACTCTCATTTGATTCAAATAGCTTTGTTTGAATGCGTTTAACTTTCATTTGATTCAATTAGCTTTGTAGAATACATTTCACATTTATTTAATTTAAACAACTTTGTTTGAATGTGTTTGTTTTCATTTGACTCAAATAGCTTTATTTGATTACGTTTGACTTTCATTTGATATAATTAGCTTTGTAGAACGTATTTAACTTTCATTTGATTCAAATAGCTTTGTTTGAATGTGTTTGACTTTCATTTGATTCCATCAGCTTTGTAGAATGTATTTGACTTTCAATTGATTCAATTAGCTTTGTAGAATGTATTTGACTTTCATTTGATTCAAATAGCTTTGTTTGAATGTGGTTGACTTTTTATTTGATTCAATTTGCTTTGTAGAATTTATTTGACTTTCATTTGAGTCAAATACCTTTGTTTGACTGTGTTTGACTTTCATTTTTTTTCAATTTGCTTTGTAGAATGTATTTGACTTTCATTTTCTTTAAATAGCTTTGTTGAATGTGTTTGACTTTCATTTTATTCAATTAGCTTTGTAGAATGTATTTGACATTCATTTAATTAAAATATCTTTGATTGAATGTGTTTGACTTTCATTTGATTCAATTAGCTTTGTTTGAATGTGTTTGACTTTCATTTGATTCAATTAGCTTTGTAGAATGTATTTTGACTCTCATTTGATTCAAATAGCTTTGTTTGAATGCGTTTCACTTTCATTTGATTCAATGAGCTTTGTTTGAATGTGTTGACTTTCATTTGATTCAATTAGCTTTGTAGAACGTATTTGACTTTCATTTGATTCGAAAACTTTGTTTGAATGTGTTTGACTTTCATTTGATTCAATTGGCTTTGTTTGAATGTGTTTGACTTTAATTTTATTCAATTAGCTTTGTAGAATGTATTAGACTTT
>NW_018744805.1:0-61695 GCF_001683475.1 Chenopodium quinoa | reverse complement strand
AAAGTCAAACACATTCAAACAAAGCTATATAAATCAAATGAATGTGAAATGAATTCTACAAAGCAAAATGAAATGAAACACATTCAAACAAAGCTATTTGAATCAAAATGAAAGTCAAATACATCTAAGCTAATTGAATCAAATGAAAGTCAAACACATTCAAACAAAGCTATTTGAATCAAATGACAGTCAAATACGTTCAAACAAAGCTATATAAATCAAATGAAAGTGAAATGAATTCTACAAAGCAAATTGATCTAAATGAAATTCAAACACATTCAAACAAAGCTATTTGAATCAAATGACAGTCAAACACATTCTACAAAGCTAATTGAATCAATTGAAAGTCAAACACATTCAAACAAAGCTATTTGAATCAAATGAAAGTCAAATACATTCTACAAAGCTAATTGAATCAAATGAAAGTCAAACACATTCAAACAAAGCTAATTGAATCAAATGAAAGTCAAACACATTCAAAACAAAGCTATTTTAATTAAATGAATGTCAAATACATTCTACAAAGCTAATTGAATCAAATGAAAGTCAAACACATTCAAACAAAGCTATTTGAAGAAAATGAAAGTCAAATACATTCTACAAAGCAAATTGAATCAAATGAAAGTCAAACACAGTCAAACAAAGTTATTTGATTCAAATTAAAGTCAATACAAAGCTAATTGAATCAAATGAAAGTCAAACACATTCAAACAAAGCTGTTTGAATCAAATGAGAGTCAAATAAATTCAATCAAAGCTAATTAAATAAAATAAAAGTAAAATACAATCTACAAAGCTAATTGAATCAAATGAAAGTCAAACACATTAAAACAAAGTCTTTTAAATCAAATGAAAGTCAAACACATTCAAAAAAAGCTTTTTAATTTAAATGAAAGTCAAACACATTCAAACAAAGCTATATAAATAAATGAATGTGAAATGCATTCTACAAAGCAAATTGAATTAAATGAAATTCAAACACATTCAAACAAAGCTATTTGAATCAAATGAAAGTTAAATACATTCTACTAAGCTAATTGAATCAAATGAAAGTCAAACACATTCAAACAAAGCTATTTGAATCAAATGACAGCCAAATACGTTCAAACAAAGCTATATAAATCAAATGAAAGTGAAATGCATTCTACAAAGCAAATTGATCTAAATGAAATTCAAACACATTCAAACAAAGCTATTTGAATCAAATGAAAGTCAAACACATTCTACAAAGCTAATTGAATCAATTGAAAGTCAAACACATTCAAACAAAGCTATTTTTATCAAATGAAAGTCAAATACATTCTACAAAGCTAATTGAATCAAATGAAAGTCAAACACATTCAAACAAAGCTTTTTGAATCAAATGAGAGTCAAATAAATTCAACAAAGCTAATTAAATCAAATAAAAGTAAATACATTCTACAAAGCTAATTGAATCAAATGAAAGTCAAACACATTCAAACAAAGCCTTTTAAATCAAATGAAAGTAAAACACATTCAAACAAAGCTATTTGAAGAAAATGAAAGTCAAATACATTCTACAAAGCAAATTGATCAAATGAAAGTCAAACACAGTCAAACAAAGTTAATTAAGCATTCTACAAAGCTATTTGAATCAAATGAAAGTCAAACACATTCAAACAAAGCTATTGAATCAAATGAGAGTCAAATACATTAAAACAAAGCTAATTAATCAAATAAAGTCTAATACATTCTACAAAGCTAATTGAATTAAATTAAAGTCAAACACATTCAAATAAAGCTAATTGAATCAAATGAAGTCAAACACATTCAAACAAAGATTTTGAATCAAATGAAAGTCAAATACATTCAAACAAAGCTAATTGAATCAAATGAAAGTCAAACACATTCAAATAAAGCTATTTGAATCAAATAAAGTCAATACATTCTACAAAGCTAATTGAATCAAATGAAAGTCAAACACATTCAAACAAAGCTATTTGAATCAAAGGAGAGTCAAATAAATTCAAACAAAGCTAATTAAATCAAATAAAGTAAAATACATTCTATAAAGCTAATTGAATCAAATGAAAGTCAAACACATTCAAACAAAGCCTTTTAAATCAAATGAAAGTCAAACACATTCAAAAAAAGCTTTTTAATTTAAATGAAAGTCAAACACATTCAAACAAAGCTATATAAATCAAATGAAAGTGAAATGAATTCTACAAAGCAAATTGATCTAAATGAAATTCAAACACATTCAAACAAAGCTATTTGAATCAAATGACAGTCAAACACATTCTACAAAGCTAATTGAATCAATTGAAAGTCAAACACATTCAAACAAGCTATTTGAATCAAATGAAAGTCAAATACATTCTACAAGCAATCAATGAAAGTCAAACACATTCAAACAAAGCTTGAATCAAATGAAAGTCAAACACATTCAAACAAAGCTATTTTAATTAAATGAATGTCAAATACATTCTACAAAGCGAATTGAATCAAATGAAAGTCAAGCACATTCAAACAAAGCAAATGAAAGTCAAATACATTCTACAAAGCAAATTGAATCAAATGAAAGTCAAACACAGTCAAACAAAGTTATTTGATTCAAATAAAAGTAAAATACATTTTACAAAGCTAATTGAATCAAATGAAAGTCAAACACATTCAAACAAAGTCTTTTAAATCAAATGAAAGTCAAACACATTCAAAAAAAGCTTTTTAATTTAAATGAAAGTCAAACACATTCAAACAAAGCTATATAAATCAAATGAATGTGAAATGCATTCTACAAAGCAAATTGTATTAAAAGAAATTCAAACACATTCAAACAAAGCTATTTGAATCAAATGACAGTCAAACACATTCTACAAAGCTAATTGAATCAATTGAAAGTCAAACACATTCAAACAAAGCTATTTGAATCAAATGAAAGTCAAAATACATTCTACAAAGCTAATTGAATCAAATGAAAGTCAAATACATTCAAACAAAGCTAATTGAATCAAATGAAAGTCAAACACATTCAAACAAAGCTATTTTAATTAAATGAATGTCAAATACATTCTACAAAGCTAATTGAATCAAATGAAAGTCAAACACATTCAAACAAAGCTATTTGAAGAAAATGAAAGTCAAATACATTCTACAAAGCAAATTGAATCAAATGAAAGTCAAACACAGTCAAACAAAGTTATTTGATTCAAATGAAAGTCAAATACATTTTAAAAAGCTAATTGAATCAAATGAAAGTCAAACACATTCAAACAAAGCTGTTTGAATCAAATGAGAGTCAAATATATTCAATCAAAGCTAATTAAATAAAATAAAAGTAAAATACATTCTACTAAGCTAATTGAATCAAATGAAAGTCAAACACATTCAAACAAAGTCTTTTAAATCAAATGAAAGTCAAACACATTCAAAAAAAGCTTTTTAATTTAAATGAAAGTCAAACACATTCAAACAAAGCTATATAAATCAAATGAATGTGAAATGAATTCTACAAAGCAAAATGAACTAAATGAAATTCAAACACATTCAAACAAAGCTATTTGAATCAAATGAAAGTCAAATACATTCTACTAAGCTAATTGAATCAAATGAAAGTCAAACACATTCAAACAAAGCTATTTGAATCAAATGACAGTCAAATACGTTCAAACAAAGCTATATAAATCAAATGAAAGTGAAATGAATTCTACAAAGCAAATTGATCTAAATGAAATTCAAACACATTCAAACAAAGCTATTTGAATCAAATGACAGTCAAACACATTCTACAAAGCTAATTGAATCAATTGAAAGTCAAACACATTCAAACAAAGCTATTTGAATCAAATGAAAGTCAAATACATTCTACAAAGCTAATTGAATCAAATGAAAGTCAAACACATTCAAACAAAGCTAATTGAATCAAATGAAAGTCAAACACATTCAAACAAAGCTATTTTAATTAAATGAATGTCAAATACATTCTACAAAGCTAATTGAATCAAATGAAAGTCAAACACATTCAAACAAAGCTTTTTGAAGAAAATGAAAGTCAAATACATTCTACAAAGCAAATTGAATCAAATGGAAGTCAAACACAGTCAAACAAAGTTATTTGATTCAAATTAAAGTCAAATACATTTTAAAAAGCTAATTGAATCAAATGAAAGTCAAACACATTCAAACAAAGCTGTTTGAATCAAATGAGAGTCAAATAAATTCAATCAAAGCTAATTAAATAAAATAAAAGTAAAATACAATCTACAAAGCTAATTGAATCAAATGAAAGTCAAACACATTAAAACAAAGTCTTTTAAATCAAATGAAAGTCAAACACATTCAAAAAAAAGCTTTTTAATTTAAATGAAAGTCAAACACATTCAAACAAAGCTATATAAATAAAATGAATGTGAAATGCATTCTACAAAGCAAATTGAATTAAATGAAATTCAAACACATTCAAACAAAGCTATTTGAATCAAATGAAAGTTAAATACATTCTACTAAGCTAATTGAATCAAATGAAAGTCAAACACATTCAAACAAAGCTATTTGAATCAAATGACAGCCAAATACGTTCAAACAAAGCTATATAAATCAAATGAAAGTGAAATGCATTCTACAAAGCAAATTGATCTAAATGAAATTCAAACACATTCAAACAAAGCTATTTGAATCAAATGAAAGTCAAACACATTCTACAAAGCTAATTGAATCAATTGAAAGTCAAACACATTCAAACAAAGCTATTTTTATCAAATGAAAGTCAAATACATTCTACAAAGCTAATTGAATCAAATGAAAGTCAAACACATTCAAACAAAGCTTTTTGAATCAAATGAGAGTCAAATAAATTCAAACAAAGCTAATTAAATCAAATAAAAGTAAAATACATTCTACAAAGCTAATTGAATCAAATGAAAGTCAAACACATTCAAACATAGCCTTTTAAATCAAATGAAAGTCAAACACATTCAAAAAAAGCTTTTTAATTTAAATGAAAGTCAAACACATTCAAACAAAGCTATATAAATCAAATGAAAGTGAAATGCATTCTACAAAGCAAATTAAATTAAATGAAATTCAAACACATTCAAACAAAGCGATTTGAATCAAATGACAGTCCAATACATTCTACAAAGTTAATTGAATCAATTGAAAGTCAAACACATTCTAACAAAGCTATTTGAATAAAATGAAAGTCAAATACATTCTACAAAGCTAATTGAATCAAAAGAAAGTCAAACACATTCAAACAATGTCTTTTAAATCAAATGAAAGTCAAACACATTCAAAAAAAAGCTTTTTAATTTAAATGAAAGTCAAACACATTGAAACAAAGCTATATAAATCAAATGAAAGTGAAATGCATTCTACAAAGCAAATTGATCTAAATGAAATTCAAACACATTCAAACAAAGCTATTTGAATCAAATGAAAGTCAAATACATTCTACTAAGCTAATTGAATCAAATGAAAGTCAAACACATTCAAACAAAGCTATTTGAATCAAATGACAGTCAAATACGTTCAAACAAAGCTATATAAATCAAATGAAAGTGAAATGAATTCTACAAAGCAAATTGATCTAAATGAAATTCAAACACATTCAAACAAAGCTATTTGAATCAAATGACAGTCAAACACATTCTACAAAGCTAATGAATCAATTGAAAGTCAAACACATTCAAACAAAGCTATTTGAATCAAATGAAAGTCAAATACATTCTACAAAGCTAATTGAATCAAATGAAAGTCAAACACATTCAAACAAAGCTAATTGAATTTAATGAAAGTCAAACACATTCAAACAAAGCTATTTTAATTAAATGAATGTCATATACATTCTACAAAGCTAATTGAATCAAATGAAAGTCAAACACATTCAAAAAAGCTATTTGAAGAAAATGAAAGTCAAATACATTCTACAAAGCAAATTGAATCAAATGAAAGTCAAACACAGTCAAACAAAGTTATTTGATTCAAATTAAAGTCAAATACATTTTAAAAAGCTAATTGAATCAAATGAAAGTCAAACACATTCAAACAAAGTTGTTTGAATCAAATGAGAGTCAAATAAATTCAATCAAAGCTAATTAAATAAAATAAAAGTAAAATACAATCTACAAAGCTAATTGAATCAAATGAAAGTCAAACACATTAAAACAAAGTCTTTTAAATAAAATGAAAGTCAAACACATTCAAAAAAAGCTTTTTAATTTAAATGAAAGTCAAACACATTCAAACAAAGCTATATAAATCAAATGAATGTGAAATGCATTCTACAAAGCAAATTGAATTAAATGAAATTAAAACACATTCAAACAAAGCTATTTGAATCAAATGAGAGTCAAATACATTCTACTAAGCTAATTGAATCAAATGAAAGTCAAACACATTCAAACAAAGCTATTTGAATCAAATGACAGTCAAATACGTTCAAACAAAGCTATATAAATCAAATGAAAGTGAAATGCATTCTACAAAGCAAATTGATCTAAATGAAATTCAAACACATTCAAACAAAGCTATTTGAATCAAATGACAGTCAAACACATTCTACAAAGCTAATTGAATCAATTGAAAGTCAAACACATTCAAACAAAGCTATTTGAATCAAATGAAAGTCAAATACATTCTACAAAGCTAATTGAATCAAATGAAAGTCAAACACATTCAAACAAAGCTAATTGAATCAAATGAAAGTCAAACACATTCAAACAAAGCTATTTTAATTAAATGAATGTCATATACATTCTACAAAGCTAATTGAATCAAATGAAAGTCAAACACATTCAAACAAAGCTATTTGAAGAAAATGAAAGTCAAATACATTCTACAAAGCAAATTGAATCAAATGAAAGTCAAACACAGTCAAACAAAGTTATTTGATTCAAATTAAAGTCAAATACATTTTAAAAAGCTAATTGAATCAAATGAAAGTCAAACACATTCAAACAAAGTTGTTTGAATCAAATGAGAGTCAAAATAAATTCAATCAAAGCTAATTAAATAAAAGAAAAGTAAAATACAATCTACAAAGCTAATTGAATCAAATGAAAGTCAAACACATTAAAACAAAGTCTTTTAAATCAAATGAAAGTCAAACACATTCAAAAAAAGCTTTTTAATTTAAATGAAAGTCAAACACATTGAAACAAAGCTATATAAATCAAATGAATGTGAAATGCATTCTACAAAGCAAATTGAATTAAATGAAATTCAAACACATTCAAACAAAGCTATTTGAATCAAATGAAAGTTAAATACATTCTACTAAGCTAATTGAATCAAATGAAAGTCAAACACATTCAAACAAAGCTATTTGAATCAAATGACAGTCAAATACGTTCAAACAAAGCTATATAAATCAAATGAAAGTGAAATGCATTCTACAAAGCAAATTGATCTAAATGAAATTCAAACACATTCAAACAAAGCTATTTGAATCAAATGAAAGTCAAATACATTCTACTAAGCTAATTGAATCAAATGAAAGTCAAACACATTCAAACAAAGCTATTTGAATCAAATGACAGTCAAATACGTTCAAACAAAGCTATATAAGTCAAATGAAAGTGAAATGAATTCTACAAAGCAAATTGATCTAAATGAAATTCAAACACATTCAAACAAAGCTATTTGAATCAAATGACAGTCAAACACATTCTACAAAGCTAATGAATCAATTGAAAGTCAAACACATTCAAACAAAGCTATTTGAATCAAATGAAAGTCAAATACATTCTACAAAGCTAATTGAATCAAATGAAAGTCAAACACATTCAAACAAAGCTAATTGAATCAAATGAAAGTCAAACACATTCAAACAAAGCTATTTTAATTAAATGAATGTCATATACATTCTACAAAGCTAATTGAATCAAAATGAAAGTCAAACACATTCAAACAAAGCTATTTGAAGAAAATGAAAGTCAAATACATTCTACAAAGCAAATTGAATCAAATGAAAGTCAAACACAGTCAAACAAAGTTATTTGATTCAAATTAAAGTCAAATACATTTTAAAAAGCTAATTGAATCAAATGAAAGTCAAAACACATTCAAACAAAGTTGTTTGAATCAAATGAGAGTCAAATAAATTTAATCAAAGCTAATTAAATAAAATAAAAGTAAAATACAATCTACAACGCTAATTGAATCAAATGAAAGTCAAACACATTAAAACAAAGTCTTTTAAATCAAATGAAAGTCAAACACATTCAAAAAAAGCTTTTGAATTTAAATGAAAGTCAAACACATTTAAACAAAGCTATATAAATCAAATGAATGTGAAATGCATTCTACAAAGCAAATTGAATTAAATGAAATTCAAACACATTCAAACAAAGCTATTTGAATCAAATGAAAGTCAAATACATTCTACTAAGCTAATTGAATCAAATGAAAGTCAAACACATTCAAACAAAGCTATTTGAATCAAAATGACAGTCAAATACGTTCAAACAAAGCTATATAAATCAAATGAAAGTGAAATGCATTCTACAAAGCAAATTGATCTAAATGAAATTCAAACACATTCAAACAAAGCTATTTGAATCAAATGACAGTCAAACACATTCTACAAAGCTAATTGAATCAATTGAAAGTCAAACACATTCAAACAAAGCTATTTTTTATCAAATGAAAGTTAAATACATTCTACAAAGCTAATTGAATCAAATGAAAGTCAAACACATTCAAACAAAGCTTTTTGAATCAAATGAGAGTCAAATAAATTCAAACAAAGCTAATTAAATCAAATAAAAGTAAAATACATTCTACAAAGCTAATTGAATCAAATGAAAGTCAAACACATTCAAACAAAGCCTTTTAAATCAAATGAAAGTCAAACACATTCAAAAAAAGCTTTTTAATTTAAATGAAAGTCAAACACATTCAAACAAAGCTATATAAATCAAATGAAAGTGAAATGCATTCTACAAAGCAAATTAAATTAAATGAAATTCAAAACACATTCAAACAAAGCGATTTGAATCAAATGACAGTCCAATACATTCTACAAAGTTAATTGAATCAATTGAAAGTCAAACACATTCAAACAAAGCTATTTGAATAAAATGAAAGTCAAATACATTCTACAAAGCTAATTGAATCAAAAGAAAGTCAAACACATTCAAACAATGTCTTTTAAATCAAATGAAAGTCAAACACATTCAAAAAAAGCTTTTTAATTTAAATGAAAGTCAAACACATTTAAACAAAGCTATATAAATCAAATGAATGTGAAATGCATTCTACAAAGCAAATTGAATTAAATGAAATTCAAACACATTCAAACAAATCTATTTGAATCAAATGAAATTCAAATACATTCTTACTAAGCTAATTGAATCAAATGAAAGTCAAACACATTCAAACAAAGCTATTTGAATCAAATGACAGTCAAATACGTTCAAACAAAGCTATATAAATCAAATGAAAGTGAAATGCATTCTACAAAGCAAATTGATCTAAATGAAATTCAAACACATTCAAACAAAGCTATTTGAATCAAATGACAATCAAACACATTCTACAAAGCTAATTTAATCAATTGAAAGTCAAACAAATTCAAACAAAGCTATTTTTATCAAATGAAAGTCAAATACATTCTACAAAGCTAATTAAATCAAATGAAAGTCAAACACATTCAAACAAAGCTTTTTGAATCAAATGAGAGTCAAATAAATTCAAACAAAGCTAATTAAATCAAATAAAAGTAAAATATATTCTACAAAGCTAATTGAATCAAATGAAAGTCAAACACATTCAAACAAAGTCTTTTAAATCAAATGAAAGTCAAACACATTCAAAAAAAGCTTTTTAATTTAAATGAAAGTCAAACACATTCAAACAAAGCTATATAAATCAAATGAATGTGAAATGCATTCTACAAAGCAAATTGAATTAAATGAAATTCAAACACATTCAAACAAAGCTATTTGAATCAAATGAAAGTCAAATACATTCCACTAAGCTAATTGAATCAAATGAAAGTCAAACACATTCAAACAAAGCTGTTTGAATCAAATGACAGTCAAATACGTTCAAACAAAGCTATATAAATCAAATGAAAGTTAAATGCATTCTACAAAGCAAATTGATCTAAATGAAATTCAAACACATTCAAACAAAGCTATTTGAATCAAATGAAAGTCAAATACATTCTACTAAGCTAATTGAATCAAATGAAAGTCAAACACATTTAAACAAAGCTATTTGAATCAAATGACAGTCAAATACGTTCAAACAAAGCTATATAAATCAAATGAAAGTGAAATGAATTCTACAAAGCAAATTGATCTAAATGAAATTCAAACACATTCAAACAAAGCTATTTGAATCAAATGACAGTCAAACACATTCTACAAAGCTAATTGAATCAATTGAAAGTCAAACACATTCAAACAAAGCTATTTGAATCAAATGAAAGTCAAATACATTCTACAAAGCTAATTGAATCAAATGAGAGTCAAACAAATTGAAACAAAGCTAATTGAATCAAATGAAAGTCAAACACATTCAAACAAAGCTATTTTAATTAAATGAATGTCATATACATTCTACAAAGCTAATTGAATCAAATGAAAGTCAAACACATTCAAACAAAGCTATTTGAAGAAAATGAAAGTAAAATACATTCTACAAAGCAAATTGAATCAAATGAAAGTCAAACACAGTCAAACAAAGTTATTTGATTCAAAGTAAAGTCAAATACGTTTTAAAAAGCTAATTGAATTAAATGAAAGTCAAACACATTCAAACAAAGTTGTTTGAATCAAATGAGAGTCAAAATAAATTCAATCAAAGCTAATTAAATAAAAGAAAAGTAAAATACAATCTACAAAGCTAATTGAATCAAATGAAAGTCAAACACATTAAAACAAAGTCTTTTAAATCAAATGAAAGTCAAACACATTCAAAAAAAGCTTTTTAATTTAAATGAAAGTCAAACACATTCAAACAAAGCTATATAAATCAAATGAATGTGAAATGCATTCTACAAAGCAAATTGAATTAAATGAAATTCAAACACATTCAAACAAAGCTATTTGAATCAAATGAAAGTCAAATACATTCTACTAAGCTAATTGAATCAAATGAAAGTCAAACACATTCAAACAAAGCTATTTGAATCAAATGACAGTCAAATACGTTCAAACAAAGCTATATAAATCAAATGAAAGTGAAATGCATTCTACAAAGCAAATTGATCTAAATGAAATTCAAACACATTCAAACAAAGCTATTTGAATCAAATGACAGTCAAACACATTCTACAAAGCTAATTGAATCAATTGAAAGTCAAACACATTCAAACAAAGCTATTTTTATCAAATGAAAGTTAAATACATTCTACAAAGCTAATTGAATCAAATGAAAGTCAAACACATTCAAACAAAGCTTTTTGAATCAAATGAGAGTCAAATAAATTCAAACAAAGCTAATTAAATCAAATAAAAGTAAAATACATTCTACAAAGCTAATTGAATCAAATGAAAGTCAAACACATTCAAACAAAGCCTTTTAAATCAAATGAAAGTCAAACACATTCAAAAAAAGCTTTTTAATTTAAATGAAAGTCAAACACATTCAAACAAAGCTATATAAATCAAATGAAAGTGAAATGCATTCTACAAAGCAAATTAAATTAAATGAAATTCAAACACATTCAAACAAAGCGATTTGAATCAAATGACAGTCCAATACATTCTACAAAGTTAATTGAATCAATTGAAAGTCAAACACATTCAAACAAAGCTATTTGAATAAAATGAAAGTCAAATACATTCTACAAAGCTAATTGAATCAAAAGAAAGTCAAACACATTCAAACAATGTCTTTTAAATCAAATGAAAGTCAAACACATTCAAAAAAAGCTTTTTAATTTAAATGAAAGTCAAACACATTTAAACAAAGCTATATAAATCAAATGAATGTGAAATGCATTCTACAAAGCAAATTGAATTAAATGAAATTCAAACACATTCAAACAAATCTATTTGAATCAAATGAAATTCAAATACATTCTACTAAGCTAATTGAATCAAATGAAAGTCAAACACATTCAAACAAAGCTATTTGAATCAAATGACAGTCAAATACGTTCAAACAAAGCTATATAAATCAAATGAAAGTGAAATGCATTCTACAAAGCAAATTGATCTAAATGAAATTCAAACACATTCAAACAAAGCTATTTGAATCAAATGACAATCAAACACATTCTACAAAGCTAATTTAATCAATTGAAAGTCAAACAAATTCAAACAAAGCTATTTTTATCAAATGAAAGTCAAATACATTCTACAAAGCTAATTAAATCAAATGAAAGTCAAACACATTCAAACAAAGCTTTTTGAATCAAATGAGAGTCAAATAAATTCAAACAAAGCTAATTAAATCAAATAAAAGTAAAATATATTCTACAAAGCTAATTGAATCAAATGAAAGTCAAACACATTCAAACAAAGTCTTTTAAATCAAATGAAAGTCAAACACATTCAAAAAAAGCTTTTTAATTTAAATGAAAGTCAAACACATTCAAACAAAGCTATATAAATCAAATGAATGTGAAATGCATTCTACAAAGCAAATTGAATTAAATGAAATTCAAACACATTCAAACAAAGCTATTTGAATCAAATGAAAGTCAAATACATTCCACTAAGCTAATTGAATCAAATGAAAGTCAAAACACATTCAAACAAAGCTGTTTGAATCAAATGACAGTCAAATACGTTCAAACAAAGCTATATAAATCAAATGAAAGTTAAATGCATTCTACAAAGCAAATTGATCTAAATGAAATTCAAACACATTCAAACAAAGCTATTTGAATCAAATGAAAGTCAAATACATTCTACTAAGCTAATTGAATCAAATGAAAGTCAAACACATTTAAACAAAGCTATTTGAATCAAATGACAGTCAAATACGTTTCAAACAAAGCTATATAAATCAAATGAAAGTGAAATGAATTCTACAAAGCAAATTGATCTAAATGAAATTCAAAACACATTCAAACAAAGCTATTTGAATCAAATGACAGTCAAACACATTCTACAAAGCTAATTGAATCAATTGAAAGTCAAACACATTCAAACAAAGCTATTTGAATCAAATGAAAGTCAAATACATTCTACAAAAGCTAATTGAATCAAATGAGAGTCAAACAAATTGAAACAAAGCTAATTGAATCAAATGAAAGTCAAACACATTCAAACAAAGCTATTTTAATTAAATGAATGTCATATACATTCTACAAAGCTAATTGAATCAAATGAAAGTCAAACACATTCAAACAAAGCTATTTGAAGAAAATGAAAGTAAAATACATTCTACAAAGCAAATTGAATCAAATGAAAGTCAAACACAGTCAAACAAAGTTATTTGATTCAAATTAAAGTCAAATACGTTTTAAAAAAGCTAATTGAATTAAATGAAAGTCAAAACACATTAAAACAAAGTTGTTTGAATCAAATGAGAGTCAAAATAAATTCAATCAAAGCTAATTAAATAAAAAGAAAAGTAAAATACAATCTACAAAGCTAATTGAATCAAATGAAAGTCAAACACATTAAAACAAAGTCTTTTAAATCAAATGAAAGTCAAACACATTCAAAAAAAAGCTTTTTAATTTAAATGAAAGTCAAACACATTCAAACAAAGCTATATAAATCAAATGAATGTGAAATGCATTCTACAAAAGCAAATTGAATTAAATGAAATTCAAACACATTCAAACAAAGCTATTTGAATCAAATGAAAGTCAAATACATTCTACTAAGCTAATTGAATCAAATGAAAGTCAAACACATTCAAACAAAGCTATTTGAATCAAATGACAGTCAAATACGTTCAAACAAAGCTATATAAATCAAATGAAAGTGAAATGCATTCTACAAAGCAAATTGATCTAAATGAAATTCAAACACATTCAAACAAAGCTATTTGAATCAAATGACAGTCAAACACATTCTACAAAGCTAATTGAATCAATTGAAAGTCAAACACATTCAAACAAAGCTATTTTTATCAAATGAAAGTCAAATACATTCTACAAAGCTAATTGAATCAAATGAAAGTCAAACACATTCAAACAAAGCTTTTTGAATCAAATGAGAGTCAAATAAATTCAAACAAAGCTAATTAAATCAAATAAAAGTAAAATACATTCTACAAAGCTAATTGAATCAAATGAAAGTCAAACACATTCAAACAAATCCTTTTAAATCAAATGAAAGTCAAACACATTCAAAAAAAGCTTTTTAATTTAAATGAAAGTCAAACACATTCAAACAAAGCTATATAAATCAAATGAAAGTGAAATGCATTCTACAAAGCAAATTAAATTAAATGAAATTCAAACACATTCAAACAAAGCGATTTGAATCAAATGACAGTCCAATACATTCTACAAAGTTAATTGAATCAATTGAAAGTCAAACACATTCAAACAAAGCTATTTGAATAAAATGAAAGTCAAATACATTCTACAAAGCTAATTAAATCAAAAGAAAGTCAAACACATTCAAACAAAGTCTTTTAAATCAAATGAAAGTCAAACACATTCAAAAAAAGCTTTTTAATTTAAATGAAAGTCAAACACATTTAAACAAAGCTATATAAATCAAATGAATGTGAAATGCATTCTACAAAGCAAATTGAATTAAATGAAATTCAAACACATTCAAACAAATCTATTTGAATCAAATGAAATTCAAATACATTCTACTAAGCTAATTGAATCAAATGAAAGTCAAACACATTAAACAAAGCTATTTGAATCAAATGACAGTCAAATACGTTCAAACAAAGCTATATAAATCAAATGAAAGTGAAATGCATTCTACAAAGCAAATTGATCTAAATGAAATTCAAACACATTCAAACAAAGCTATTTGAATCAAATGACAATCAAACACATTCTACAAAGCTAATTTAATCAATTGAAAGTCAAACAAATTCAAACAAAGCTATTTTTATCAAATGAAAGTCAAATACATTCTACAAGCTAATTAAATCAAATGAAAGTCAAACACATTCAAACAAAGCTTTTTGAATCAAATGAGAGTCAAATAAATTCAAACAAAGCTAATTAAATCAAATAAAAGTAAAATACATTCTACAAAGCTAATTGAATCAAATGAAAGTCAAACACATTCAAACAAAGTCTTTTAAATCAAATGAAAGTCAAACACATTCAAAAAAAAGCTTTTTAATTTAAATGAAAGTCAAACACATTCAAACAAAGCTATATAAATCAAATGAATGTGAAAAGCATTCTACAAAGCAAATTGAATTAAATGAAATTCAAACACATTCAAACAAAGCTATTTGAATCAAATGAAAGTCAAATACATTCCACTAAGCTAATTGAATCAAATGAAAGTCAAACACATTCAAACAAAGCTGTTTGAATCAAATGACAGTCAAATACGTTCAAACAAAGCTATATAAATCAAATGAAAGTGAAATGCATTCTACAAAGCAAATTGATCTAAATGAAATTCAAACACACATTCAAACAAAAGCTATTTGAATCAAATGACAGTCAAACACATTCTACAAAGCTAAATTGAATCAATTGAAAGTCAAAACACACATTCAAACAAAGCTATTTGAATCAAATGAAAGTCAAATACATTCTACAAAGCTAATTGAATCAAATGAAAGTCAAACAAATTGAAACAAAGCTAATTGAATCAAATGAAAGTCAATGACGTGTAAACAAGATGAGAAACCTTGTTACAAGAAATGATAAGTTAAGAGATTCAAAGGGTTTTTAAAGTTCAATTGTCAAGTAATCAGTTTAGTTAGGGGAACTCTCACCCTAAGCTAAGGATATAGCAAAGAGGAACTCTCACTCGTTTGCTTGGGATAGTTTAGATGAGGGAACTCTCACCAAATCATAAACTATAAGCCCTAATTTTGGGAACTCTCACCAAAAACTAACACTCTTCAAATTCGGATACTCAAATTTGGAAAACAAAGTGAACTAAACTCAAGTCACTTCAATCAGACAAAACACACGTTTTTTTAGGCAAATAATCTTGGATGATTTTCATTCATTCAAAGTATGCTATTTATAGCATCAATACAACCTTTTCACTTGCCTACTTTAATTAACAAAATGAAATAGACAAAAGGAAATTAACTAAGGGAATGAGTGGAGATTACACGTCCCACTTAACCCCTTTTACAAACATGATTAAACTTAATTAAAAGAACTAAAGACTAGGCTTGAAACAAGGGAAGATGACCAGCCAAAATAGCATCCAAAGAGCCTCTTCAGCACACGCCCAAAACAGCCATTTTCAAGCTTGTGTAACCCCCATTTTAATGCCTTGATTCACGCCTCTTTATTCTTCATAACCCCCAAATAATGAGGTGCAATGTTCAGCCAACAAACTCCATAATTCACGCCCAACAAGTGCCATGAATCACTCCTCTTCAATCAACTTGTAACCGTTGCACTTAGGAGCTTGGAAAACCGTTTGCACTTGGAGCTTGGAAAACCGTCACTTGCTAGATACTTTCTACAAGGTTAATTACACTAAGTGAAGTGTAACCACTTGAAAAATCTTTCGGACCAAAACCGTGCAAAGGAGTAAGGAATGATTTGGACAGAAACAATTCCTTTGCATTGCTTTGAACTTGGACCTCACCTTGACTACTTGGAGCATCACAATTATTAGAACTTTGACCATATTGGTCATCCTCCTCTTCTTCAAAAGGAATTGCCCTCAATTCGTCATCATCAAGGTATGGAGCAAGGTCCCCAACGTTGAATGTGCTTGAGACACCAAATTGGCCCCCCAAATCAACCTTGTATGCATTGTCATTGATCTTTTCCACGATTTCAAATGGACCTTCGGCTCTTGGCATAAGCTTGTTCTTTCTTTTGCTAGGAAACCTCTCTTTCCTCATGTAAATCCACACTAAGTCACCAACTTCAAATTGCTTCACGTTTTTCACCCTCTTGTGGCTTGTTTCTTGTAGACTTCATTTGCTTTCTCAATGTTCTTCCTAACTTCCTTGTGAACCTTCAACATGAACTCGGCTTGTTCCTTAGCTCCACCATGAACGAACTTGTCTTGTGGCAAAGCTATGAGATCAATAGGAACATAAGGATTGACACCATAGACTACTTCAAAAGGAGAGTACTTTGTAGTAGCACTAGGAGTCCGATTGTAAGCAAACTCGGCATGAGCTAGCTTGACATCCCAATCCTTAGCACTCTTACTAACCAAGGTCCTAAGCAACGAACCCAGAATTCTATTCACCACTTCAGTTTGCCCATCGGTTTGTGGATGGTGTGAAGTAGAAAACAGCAACTTTGTTCCCATTAGACGCCATATTGATTTCCAAAAATGACTAAGAAATTTTGTATCACGATCGGACACAATGGTGCGTGGCACCCCATGAAAACGAACCACTTCTTCAAAGTATAACTTAGCCACTTTCATAGCATCTTCGGTTTTGTGACAAGGAATGAAATGAGCCATTTTTGAAAACCGATCAACAACCACCATGATTGAGTCTTTACCCCTTTGAGTTCTAGGTAAAGCCACAATGAAATCCATGCTCACATCCTCCCAAGGTCTTTCCGGAACTGGCAAAGGCTTGTAGAGACCTTTGTGAAACACCATCTTGGCCCTTTGACAAGTAGAACAACGACTAACCACATGATGAACCGTGGCTAACATCTTCGGCCAATAAAAGTGAGCTTGAAGAAGCTCCATTGTTTTTTGAATCCCCACGTGACCAGCTAGACCTCCTCCATGAGCCTCATGAATCAACAAGCTTCTAATTGGACACTTAGGAATGCATAACCGATTTCCCTTAAAAAGAAAGTCATCATGTAAGGAAAATAAGTCATATACTCCATGGACACATTTCTGTATTATTTCAATGAAATCTCCATCCTCCTTGTAGTATGCTTTGATCAAATCAAACCCAAGAACCTTTGCTTCGACAACTCCAAGCAAATTGTGTCTCCTAGATAAGGCATCCGCAACAACATTAGCCTTTCCACTCTTGTATTTAGAGGAAAAGTTAAAGGTTTGCAAGAATTCAACCCATTTAGCATGTCTTGAATTCAACTTCTTTTGACCATGGATGAACCTTAGAGATTCATGGTCCGAATGTAATATGAACGGTTGTGGTCTCAAGTAATGTGACCAATGATCTAGAGCTCGTACCATAGCATAGAACTCTTTATCATAGGTGGAATAGTTCAACTTGCCTTGACTCAACTTTTCACTGAAATAAGCAATTGGACGCCCTTCTTGAATCAAAACTGCTCCAATCCCCTTCCCACTTGCGTCACACTCAACTTCAAATGGCTTGGAAAAATCAGGGAGTGCAAGAATAGGAGTGTTGCACATTTTCTCCTTGACTTCTTCAAAGGCCTTTTGAGCTTGTGTAGTCCATTCAAACGTCCCCTTCTTAGTACACTCAGTTATAGGAGCCATGAGTGTGCTAAAATTCTTGATAAATCTTCTATAGAAAGAAGCTAGGCCATGGAAAGAACGGACCTCCGTGAGTGTTTTTGGACTAGGCCATGATTGAATTGCTTCAACCTTGCAAGGATCCACCTTCACGCCATCACCTGAAACTATGTAACCAAGAAAAGTGACCTCATATAACATAAAATCACATTTTTCAAGTTTTCCATACAATTTTTGCGTTCTTAAAACAGAAAAAACTTGAAACAAATGATCTAAATGTTCATCCTCATTTTTAGAGTAAATAAGGATGTCATCAAGGTACACCACCACGAACTTGCCAAGAAATGGCCTCAACACCTCGTTCATTAATCTCATGAACGTGCTAGGTGCATTGGTCAATCCAAACGGCATCACAAGCCATTCATACAACCCATGCTTTGTCTTGAATGCAGTCTTCCATTCATCACCTTCCCTCATACGAATTTGATGGTAACCACTTCTCAAATCAACTTTTGAGAATACATTTGAACCACTCAATTCGTCCAACATATCATCCAGTCTTGGAATTGGGAACCTGTACTTGATAGTAATATTGTTAACAGCTCTACTATCAATGCACATACGCCAAGTACCATCCTTTTTAGGAACCAACAAGGCAGGAACCGCACATGGACTCATAGACTCACGCACATAGCCCATACCCATCAATTCTTCAATTTGTCTTTGCAACTCCTTAGTTTCTAAAGGGTTACATCTATAGGCAGGTTTATTTGGTAGAGGTGCGCCTGGAATGAGATCAATCTGATGCTCAATTCCTCTCAAGGGTGGTAATCCCTTAGGTAACTCATCAGGAAAAACATCCTCAAACTCTTTAATCAGTTTTGCAAGTTTAGGATTTTGACTCACAAATTTTCCATGGATTTCTTTAGAGTACAACATGAATATCTCTTCCTCACCCTCAAACTCCCTCTCAAACTCTTTACAAGATAATAAAGAAATTTGTGGCTTTTGTGGTTGTGAAAAACGTGGAGGTGGTAAAGGGTGCAATTTCTTTTGTTTCCCTTGGTGAGTGATAGTGTAGGTGTTATGATACCCATCATGGATAGATTTTTTATCCGATTGCCACGGTCTCCCAAGAAGAATATGACAAGCATCCATTAAAACAACATCACACAATTGACTATCATGATATGAACCAATCGAAAAATTCACCATACATTGCTTTCTAACCCCAGTGCTAGCATTAGAATCTAACCAACTCAATTTGTAAGGATGTGGATGATTTGTGGTGGTAAGACCTAGTTTAGATACTAAGGTTTTCGACACAGTATTAGCCTCACTGCCCCCATCAATAATTAGATCACATACCTCGTCACCAACTTTACATTTGGTGATGAAAATGTGTTGTCTTTGTGGTGCCCAAGGTTCCTCCACACGAGCTTGCAAAGCTCTCCTAACCACCAAGTTTGTTTTGTCCTCCATTTCAGGATAGCATTGGTCCTCCTCCTCATCCTTTTCATACGGGGTCACCTCCTTCTCTTCTTCAGACTCAAATTCCTCCCAATTGATGCTTTGGGTGGCTATGAGTTTAACCTCTTGCATGGTTAAGGCTCTTGAATTAGGACAATCTTTTTTATAATGTCCTCTACCTCCACACTTGTAACATACAATGTCACTAAGCTTGAAGTCTTTCGTGTTCCTTTTTGGTGGCTCATTAGGCTTACAAAAAGAAGAACCCTCCTTTGAGTTGAAGGGTGGTTTGCGTACCACTGGAGTAGTAGTAGGCGTTTTCTTCCTTTTCCTTTTAGCATCAAACTTTGTCACAAGTTTGCAAGCTTCCACAAACGTGAGGTTAGTGTAACCGTCAAGTTTGTCTTGTAACTCTTGTTCCAACCCAGCTACAAAACGCCCGAACTTCAGCTCTTCATTTTCAGTCACTTCACATACAATGGCAAGCCTATCAAATTCTTTGATATAGTCTTCCACCGAATCACCATTTTGTTGGAGAGTACTCCATTTCACATACTGATTTTGCTTGTAATTGTGAGGAATGAAACGATCTCTCATTCTTTTCTTCAGCTTTTCCCAAGTGGAAATGTGAGCCTTACCCCTAAGGGTACGCCCTCTTTGTTCTCCTTGCAACCAACTATCACCATAGCCCTTCAACTTGACTTTGGCAATCTTAAAACGTTGAACATCCTCATGAATGTCCTTGTATTCAAAGTACCTTTCCAAGGATTTCTCCCATTCCAAGTACTTCTCTGGATCAAGTGTCCCATCAAAGGCAGGAACGTCCACTTTGAGACTCCTATCCTCCCTCCTAGGTGGAGGGTCTTCACCTTGATCTCTCCTATCTTGCTCGTTCATGAGCCTTGCCATCAAGGCAGCAAGGTTCCCTTGGAGATTGGCATTGGTTTCGGCCAACCTTTCCTGACTGGCAATGGATCGATTAAGAGCTTCCAAAGCTGTCCTCAAGTCTTGATTCTCTCCCATGGTATGTAGGTATTCGACCCCTTTGGAAAATTTAAGAAAATTTCCCCCTACCTGACGCGCCAAATGATGTGTAAACAAGATGAGAAACCTTGTTACAAAAAAAATGATAAGTTAAAAGATTCAAAGGGTTTTAAAGTTCAATTGTCAGGTAATCAGTTTAGTTAGGGGAACTCTCACCCTAAGCTAAGGATATAGCAAAGAGGAACTCTCACTCGTTTGCTTGGGATAGTTTAGATGAGGGAACTCTCACCAAATCATAAACTATAAGTCCTAATTTTGGGAACTCTCACCAAAACTAACACTCTTCAAATTCGGATACTCAAATTTGGAAAACAAAGTGAACTAAACTCAAGTCACTTCAATTAACAAAACATACGTTTTAGGCAAATAATCTTGGATGATTTTCATTCATTCAAAGTATGCTATTTATAGCATCAATACAACCTTTTCACTTGCCTACTTTAATTAACAAAATGAAATAGACAAAAGGAAATTAACTAAGGGAATGAGTGGAGATTACACGTCCCACTTAACCCCTTTTACAAACATGATTAAACTTAATTAAAAGAACTAAAGACTAGGCTTGAAACAAGGGAAGATGACCAGCCAAAATAGCATCCAAAGAGCCTCTTCAGCACACGCCCAAAACAGCCATTTTCAAGCTTGTGTAACCCCCATTTTAATGCCTTGATTCACGCCTCTTTATTCTTCATAACCCCCAAATAATGAGGTGCAATGTTCAGCCAACAAACTCCATAATTCACGCCCAACAAGTGCCATGAATCACTCCTCTTCAATCAACTTGTAACCGTTGCACTTGGAGCTTGGAAAACCGTTGCACTTGGAGCTTGGAAAACCGTCACTTGCTAGATACTTTCTACAAGGTTAATTACACTAAGTGAAGTGTAACCACTTGAAAAATCTTTCGGACCAAAACCGTGCAAAGGAGTAAGGAATGATTTGGACAGAAACAATTCCTTTGCATTGCTTTGAACTTGGACCTCACCTTGACTACTTGGAGCATCACAATTATTAGAACTTTGACCATATTGGTCAGAAATTAAAACACATTCAAACAAACCTAATTGAATCAAATGAAAGTCAAAGATATTTAAACAGAGCTAATTGAATCAAATGAAAGTCAAACACATCCAAACAAAGCTTTTTGAATCAAATGAAAGTCAAATGCATTCAATAAAGCTAATTGAATCAAATGAAAGTAAAAAACATCTAAATAAATCTAATTAAATCAAATGAAAGTCAAACACATTCAGACAAAGCTGTTTGAATCAAATGAAAGTCAAACACATTCAACAAAGCTATTAGAGTTAAATGAAAGTCAAATGCAATCTACAAAGCTAATTGAATCAAATGAAAGTTAAACACATTCAAACAAACCTAACAGAATCAAATGAAAGTCAAATACATTCAAACAGAGCTTTTTGAATCAAATGAAAGTCAAATGCATTCAACAAAGCTCATTAAATCAAATGAAAGTCAAAAACATCTAAAAAACTCTAATTAAATCAAATGAAAGTCAAACACATTCAGACAAAGCTATTTGAATCAAATGAAAGTCAAATGTATTCTACAAATATAATTGAATCAAATGAAAGTAAAAAACATTCGAACAAAGCCAATTGAATCAAATGAAAGTCAAACAAATTCAAGAAGAGCTTTTTGAATCAAATGAAGGTCAAATGCATTTAAGAAAGCTAATTGAATCAAATGAAAGTCAAACACATTCAAACAAAGCTAATTGAATCAAATGTAAGTCAAACACATTCAAACAGAGCTTTTTGAATCAAATGAAAGTCAAATGCATTCAACAAAGCTAATTGAATCAAACGAAAGTCAAAAACATCTAAAAAAATCTAATTAAATCAAATGAAAGTCAAACACATTCAGACAAAGCTATTTGAATCAAATGAAAGTCAAATGCATTCTACAAATCTAATTGACTCAAATGAATCTAAAAAAATTCAAATAAATCAATAAAAGGTCAAACACATTCAAACAAAACTATTTGAATCAAGTGAAAGTCAAATGCATTCTATAAAGCTAATTGAATCAAATTAAAGTCAAACACATCCAAACAAAGCTAATTGAATCAAATGAAAGTAAAACACATTCAAACAAGTCTAATTGAATCAAATGAAATTCAAACACATTCAAACAGAGCTAATTGAATCAAATGAAAGTCAAACACATTCAAAAAGAGCTTTTTGAATCAAATGAAGGTCAAATGCAATCTACAAAGCTAATTAAATCAAATGAAAGTCAAACACATTCAAACAAAACTAAATGAATCAAATGAAAGTCAAAAACATCTAAAAAAACCTAATTAAATCAAATGAAAGTCAAACACATTCAAACAAAGCTATTGGAATCTAATGAAAGTCAAATGCATTCTACAATGCTTATTGAATCAAATGAAAGTGAAAAACATTCGAACAAAGCCAAATGAATCCAATGAAAGTCAAACACATTCAAACTAAACTATTTGAATCAAATGAAAGTCAAATGCATTCTACAAAGCTAATTGAATCAAATGAAAGTCAAAAACATTCCAACAAAGCCAATTGAATCAAATGAAAGTCAAACACATTCAAACACACCTAATTGAATCAAATGAAAGTCAAACACATTCAAACAGACCTAATTGAATCAAATGAAAGTCAAACACATTCAAAAAGAGCTTTTTGAATCAAATGAAGGTCAAATGCAATCTACAAAGCTAATTAAATCAAATGAAAGTCAATGATGTGTAATCAAGATTAGAATCCTTGTTACAACAATGATAAGTTAAACGATTCAAAAGATTTTAAGATTCAATTATCAAGTGGTCAGTTTTGTTAGGGGAACTCTCACCCTAAGCTAAGGATATAGCAACGAGGAACTCTCACTCGTTTGCTTGGGATAGTCTAGATGAGGGAACTCTCACCAAATCATAAACTATAAGTCTTAATCTTGGGAACTCTCACCAAAACTAACACTCTTCAAATTCGGATACTCAAATTTGGAAAACAAAGTGAGCTAAACTCAAGTCACTTCAATTAACAAAACACACGTTTTAGGCAAATAATCTTGGATGATTTTCATTCATTCAAAGTATGCTATTTATAGCATCAATACAACCTTTTCACTTGCCTACTTTAATTAACAAAATGAAATAACCAAAAGGAAATTAACTAAGGGAATGAGTGGTTAATACACGTCCCACTTAACCCCATTACAAACATAATTAAACTAATTAAAAGACCTAAAGACTAGGCTTGAAACAAGGGAAAATGACCAGCCAAAATAGCATCCAAAGAGCATCTCCAATAGCCATAAACACACGCCCAAAACAGCCACTCTTCAAGTTTTTGTAACTCCCATTTTAATGCCTTGATTCACGCCTCTTTATTCTTCATAACCCTCAAATAATGAGGTGCAATGTTCAGCCAACAAACTCCATAATTTACGCCCAACAAGTGCCATGAATCACGCCACTTTAATCAGCCCAAGTAACTTTCAAACGGCTAGCATGAAACACGCCCACACCGCCTCCAATTCAGCTTGTAACCGACGCCCATTAAACGTGTATTTGGAGCTTGGAAAACCGTCACTTGCTAGATACTTTCTACAAGGTTAATTACACTAAGTGAAGTGCAACCCCTTGTAAAAACTTTTTGACCAAAACCGTGCAAAGGATTAAGGAATGATTTGGACAGAAACAATTCCTTTGCATTGCCTTGAATTTGGACCTCACCTTGACCACTTGGACCATTACAAACATTAGAACTTTGACCATATTGGTCATCCTCCTCTTCTTCAAAAGGAATTGCCCTCAATTCGTCATCATCAAAGTATGGAGCAAGGTCCCCAACATTGAATGTACTTGAGACACCAAATTGGCCCCCCAAATCAACCTTGTATGCATTGTCATTGATCTTTTCCACGATTTCAAATGGTCCTTCGGCCCTTGGCATAAGCTTGTTCTTTCTTTTGCTAGGAAACCTCTCTTTTCTCATGTAAATCCACACTAAGTCACCAACTTCAAATTGCTTCACGTTTTTCACCCTCTTGTTGGCTTGTTTCTTGTAGACTTCATTTGCTTTCTCAATGTTCTTCCTAACTTCCTTGTGAACCTTCAACATGAACTCGGCTTGTTCCTTAGCTCCACCATGAACGAACTTGTCTTGTGGCAAAGCTATGAGATCAATAGGAACATAAGGATTGACACCATAGACCACTTCAAAAGGAGAGTACTTTGTAGTAGCACTAGGAGTCCGATTGTAAGCAAACTCGGCATGAGCTAGCTTGACATCCCAATCCTTAGCACTCTTACTAACCAAGGTCCTAAGCAAAGAACCCAGTATTCTATTCACCACTTCAGTTTGACCATCGGTTTGTGGATGGTGTGAAGTAGAAAACAATAGCTTTGTTCCCATTAGGCGCCATATTGATTTCCAAAAATGACTAAGAAATTTTGTATCACGGTCGGACACAATGGTGCGTGGCACCCCATGAAAACGAACCACTTCTTCAAAATATAACTTAGCCACTTTCATAGCATCTTCGGTCTTGTGACAAGGAATGAAATGAGCCATTTTCGAAAACCGATCAACAACCACCATGATTGAGTCCTTACCCCTTTGAGTTCTAGGTAAAGCCACAATGAAATCCATGCTCACATCTGCCCAAGGTCTTTCCGGAACTGGCAAAGGCTTGTAGAGACCTTTGTGAAACACCATCTTGGCCCTTTGACAAGTAGAACAACGACTAACCACATGATGAACCGTGGCTAACATTTTCGGCCAATAAAAGTGAGCTTGAAGAAGCTCCATTGTTTTTTGAATCCCCACGTGACCAGCTAGACCTCCTCCATGAGCCTTGTTTGGGGGTTTTCTGTGTCCTTCGGGAGAGTTACAATTTCCTAGCAGACATCCTTCTTACGCCTGTACTTGCACCTAGCCGACTTCCTTCTTGCGCCTGTACCTGCACACGTAACGGAGACTCCGGATGGAGGGTGGGAGTTCCGCCTCCGAAGATTAAGTTAGTATCTTTTCGAAGTGGAATAAGAACTGTAAAAGCTTCTCGGTTCAAGAGCGTTTCAGTAGGTTTAGGCTTTGTTTGGTTTTTTGTGGTTGCAATTAATGTCTGTCCCTCATAAATGAGGTCTACCCTTTCTATTTATAGTAAGGGAGAACTGTACCTCAATAAGGGTATAAGGGACACGTGTCTGCAAAGGAAATGGGCCTTTGCAGACTGCTGAAAGATTGACACGTGTCAAGCATTTATTGGGCCACGTGTCTTTGGTATTTTCACCCTAAACATCTGCCCCTCACAGATGAGATGTGGCAATCTCACGTGTCATCTGTGACAGACGTAGGGTGCACGGGGTAAGTGACGGTTCGTCTGCCTTCCCCCTCTTGAATTTCAAATTTTCGTGCAAGTGACTGTTCGCCTTCTGCCTCTTTCTATAAGTAGGGTGGCTACCTCTTTCCTCCGCACTTTTTATTTTCAAAAATTTCCTGAGAAGCTCTGATACCGGCTGCTTCTTTCAAGACTTTCGAGCATCCGGTTTTCGCAAGAACTTGACGTCTGCCTTCCGGCTGAGTGCGGATTTAGTAAGGTACCGTCTGCTTTCTCCCTCTACCCCTAGATTAAGGACCTCACTCGGCATTTTGCCGCCTGGGTATATTATGTAAAATACCCTCATCCGTCATTTTGCCGCATGGGGCTGGCTTGGGACAAATCCAAAAAATCTCCCTCATCCGGCGTTTTGCCGTCTGGAATGTTTAATACACTACCATCCGGCATTGTGCCGCATGGGACCCCTTTAAGCCAACTTTGTTTTAATGCAGACTAGTCATAAGTACCCTCATCCGGCCTTTAGCCGTATGGGGGTGGTTTGATCAACCTTTGCTTTCAAACATCTTTCAAATTGCCCCCATCCGGCATTTAACCGTATGGGGGTAGTTTGAGTAGCCTTGGCTTTTTCTCAAACTTTATTCAAATTGCCCCCATCCGGCATTTAACCGTATGGGGGTAGTTTGAGCAACCTCGACTTTTCCCCAAACGTTGTTTTAATTGCCCCCATCCGGCGTCTAACCGTATGGGGGTTGTTTGAGCAGCCTTGAGCTTTTTCTCAAACATACAAATAGCCCCCATCCGGCTTTTAACCGTATGGGGATCGTTTGAGCAACCTTGGCTCAAACTGTTTCAAATTGCCCCCATCCGGCTTTTAACCGTATGGGGGTCGTTTGAGCAGCCTTGGCTTTAACTGTTTCAAATTGCCCCCATCCGGCTTTTAACCGTATGGGGGTCGTTTGAGCAGCCTTGGCTTTTTCTCAAACGTTGTTTAAATTGCCCCCATCCGGCGTCTAACCGTATGGGGGTTGTTTGAGCAGCCTTAAGCTTTTTCTCAAACATACAAATAGCCCCCATCCGGCTTTTAACCGTATGGGGATCGTTTGAGCAACCTTGGCTCAAACTGTTTCAAATTGCCCCCATCCGGCTTTTAACCGTATGGGGGTCGTTTGAGCAGCCTTGGCTTTAACTGTTTCAAATTGCCCCCATCCGGCTTTTAACCGTATGGGGGTCGTTTGAGCAGCCTTGGCTTTTTCTCAAACGTTGTTTAAATTGCCCCCATCCGGCGTCTAACCGTATGGGGGTTGTTTGAGCAGCCTTAAGCTTTTTCTCAAACATACAAATAGCCCCCATCCGGCTTTTAACCGTATGGGGGTCGTTTGAGCAACCTTGGCTCAAACTGTTTCAAATTGCCCCCATCCGGCTTTTAACCGTATGGGGGTCGTTTGAGCAGCCTTGGCTTTTTCTCAAACGTTGTTTAAATTGCCCCCATCCGGCTTTTAACCGTATGGGGGTTGTTTGAGCAACTTCCAGCCCATCTCTGCTATCCCTCATCCGGGACTCCGCCGCTTGGGGGGCTTTTAAATGAGCTTCCAATTAAACATGTCTGATCTATTTTTCTTTATTTCAGCTTCAAACACATTCGGAAATTTCCGCCTGTGTAGGTTTCAAGCCACCATCTCAGCAAATTCCAACCTCCAAAGGTACCGTCTGCACCCTTTTTCAATTCTTTTTGTTAATTTTCCGGTTGCATAGATAGGATATGGACCCTTCAATTATACACTCGGCACAGTTTACGACTGCTGTCAGGCGGTCACCAGGCACGGCTGAGTCTAGGACTGGGACTGCCGTCTGGGGGTATTTGGGCGAACCTTCACCTACCTCGAATCCGACCGTCTCTGTTCATGTGCAGGACAGAATGGCTCGGATAAGATGGACGGCAGTTGACCCGGATTACAAATCCGACGACGCAGCCGAAGATCCGGCTGATCCCAGAAACGAGGACCAGACGGCAGGACCGTCTGGTGAAATTCCTTTGGAAGAAACCTTGGGGACTCGTCAAGATTCCCCGAGTGGTCCGAGCACACCGGGTGATAGCATATTAGAAGACTCTGATTCTAATGCCGAAGGATCCGGCGATGAATCTGCTGGAGAAGGGTCTGGGTCCGAATCTGAAGCCCCAGCACAGGAGGCTGAGCCTATTGTTGAGGAGGCCTACAAATGGCCGGCTAAGGGGGATCCGACTGACATGACCATGTCAGCAAGAGACGTGGTCAACCTTACTGCAACCCTTCCTGCCTTTCTTTTTAAAAGGAAACCAGTTGGGAAGGACTGGGAAATAAGAGTCCCGCCTGTTAATGCAACCGTCGTATGGGAGGATGACTTGGACCATGCCGATGATTTTTTCGGCTGTTATGAGGCGGCATTCAAAGCAGGCCTCCGGTTCCCCCTTCACCCCTGCATCAAGGACATATTGCTGGGGTACGACTTGGGCGTATGGCAATTGACTCCTAACTCTTGGATCAATATTTTGGGGTACATTGCCGCGTGTGAGCTGCAGGAGGTAAACCCCAGTTGGGAGGCTTTTGCACACATGCATTACCTCAGCCGGGCTCCGGGTGGGTGGAACGCCTGGTACACCCTTACCACCAACCAAGAATACATGATGACTTTGGAGAAGCCATCAAAGTGGACCAACTGGAAGAGCAAATTTTATGTCGTCTCTTCGCCTTCCACTTCCCTAAATCACCGGCTGCGGCGGTATAATAAGCACCCGGCATTACTGGGCAAAAAATGCGCGCTCCCGAAAGTGCCGTCTGAGGCCTGGGACCAAATAATGGAGACGGGTCTCTTCCTCAAAACGACCCATCAGATGGAGGACGGAAGTGAAATCATCGTCCCAAAGTTCTGGGTACCCCTCCCGGAATGGTTAAGGGACGAGTCATTCTTGTCCCTTTGCAATCTAAGTTCAATGTTTAAAAAGAGTAGGTTCATTAACCCATCCGGTATTCTGACACCTGATTATGCATACACGCTCTAACTCGAATTTCCCTTTTCTGCAGGTACAGCTAAAAGAATGGTGCCTCCTGAAAAGACACCTGCCTTCTCAGCTATTGAGCTGAGAAAGAAGCAAATCGAAGAGAAGAAGGCGGCACTGGCCGCCAAGAATGGAGTAAAACCTCTTCCATTTCTTACCGGATGACATATGATCTGCCTTTGTTTCTAACTGATTGCTTTGTTTTGACTATTTTCAGGGTGGAACCCAAGGCATGCCAAAATCATTAGCAAGCATGCACAAAAGACCGGCTGGTGTAATACCTCAGCCGGCTTCAAAAGCTCCAAGGCTGCCGGGTCCACCTTTGGCAGCTAGTCCTGCAAAGAGGACGTCTGACCCTGCCAGGCCAACCACTGCAGGGAAGAGCCTGCAGCTAACGCCGAGTGCTTCGGCGGGCCAGACCCGGATGGGATCTGGCTCAGATGCGGCTGGGGGGGATGGCACCCCACAGCCTGTACAAGGTAGAACCTCTGCCTTTGACCCCCCCTGGCCGCTTGGGCATATGAGAGTCAAAACTTAAGCAAGCCAGTCTGGGGGCTCCTCTGGCAGCCGCATGAATATAGGCGGCGCCTATGCCCAGTATCTGACAGATAACCCTTCCTTTGCAGATGACTCTACCAGCCGGCCCGACTACAACCAATACGCCAAGAGAATGGTCAAGACTCTGACTCGTTCTGAAAAGGAGGCGGTGCCGGCTGTACACCAGGTTAACCTGGATCGCATCAACTCTCTTCTTGCTGATGTAAATAACCCGAATGCCCTATGCTTGTCTCAAGCTCTGCTTTTGTCGGATGAGTAGTAATTATCATCATTAGTTTTAACTCCTTTTCCGGTTGGTACCATAGGTGATGCTGAGAGTGGACGGGCTCCGAGTCCCCTTGCGTAAAAAGCAAGAGGAGGTAAGAGACGCTCAGAAGCGTGCCCTTGACCTAATTGACGTTAGTCAATTTCACACTATTAAATATGATTTGGCAACTAAAGAGAGAGAGTTGCAACAGGAGGAATTACTGAAAGAGGCTGTGCTGGCTGGGGATGAGGCCAAAAAGAAAGTTGATGAACTTGAGCTTAAGGTTAAGGACCTCCAGGCTGATCTCAGAGCTCTGGAAGGAGCTGACAAGGAAAATGCCAACCTCCGCCAGAAGAACAGCGAGCTGACTGTCCAACTCACTAATATTCAGGCGGCCCACAAAAAAGAGCTGAACGAGGAACTCAACCGCCTGATAACAGAGAATGAAGCCGACTGCGAGGAGCGCATGAAGCTGGCTTGGGGCCTCATCCATCCGGACTCTGACTTTGACTATTTCCACCTCCGTTACTTGTATGCTTCTGAAGTTTATGAAGCTCGAGTACTCGGCACTCCTGCCCCTCCTCCTTTCGACGAGTGGGCTGAGAAGGAGTTAGGGTCAGAGCCGGATGGGGTGCCAATGGGAAACCAGCCGGAGCAGCTGCAGGAGCAGACGGCTGAGACCCAGGTTGGGCAAGCTCAAGGGTTGGAGCAGCCTCAGCAACAATAGGAACAGCAAGATTGATATTTTTCTTTTTTTTTTTACCGGCCTGCGTGCCGTGTATTTTCGATGTATCTTTCCCGGACAGGGGTCCGGCTAACATTTTAATTAATCTATTAACCGACACAGTCGGGTTTTCTATCTATTATTTACAATTTTTTTTTATATATGCATTTTTTTTATATACGCATTTTTACAAGTATTTCAGACGGATGAAGAAGAGATACCACAATATGCCCCTGAAATGGCTACCTGTTTACCCCAGCAGTAGACAGGCAGTCATTTCATGGAAGCCGGATGGGGGGTCAGTGACTGACCTGACCTTGCCCCGTCTGGTACAATTATATATAGGATGGGATGTAAAACCGTTTAGGTGATTACGATGGCCCATTAGGAATTTCATTCTTCCGGATGGACCTCTTTTGGGTCCTTGCCGGATGAATCCCAGATGCAAAGGATCATTTCTAACGGCTGCTAATCGTTTTAGACAAACGCCGTTTGAGTTGTGGGATCGCTAGAACAATGTTCCACCCAGAAGGGAGCTGTTCTCTTCAGTGATTCACCCGGATGGGTGTCACCGGATGACTGCTCTTTTTGGAGCAGTGGTTTTAACAAGTGTTCTTCCGTCTGTGTTCTTGCACTAGACAGGTGCAAATACAATTGTATGAATGGAAATTATATGCTTTCACATTTCAATCCTTAGAAGTAGTACTTTTTCAAGTTATCTACATTCCAGGTACGAGGCAGCCGCATTTCGTCTGGGGTTTCCAGGCGGTATGTATTTGCACCTGGAAACCTGGACACAGCGAGTCTTCTTCTTAGGATCCACAGCGAGTCTATGTACAGCAAGATCCGGACTTACACCCGGCATCTCTTCTACTTCAAAGGCAAACACATCTTTGAACTCTTTCAACAAAAGGAGCAAACCTGATCCCAAACTTTCAAACGCAGCCGTTCCAACCTTGACGGTTCTGTCTGGCCGACTGTCTTTAAGAACAACATCAATTATTTCTCCTGCCGGCTGAGGGCGAAGAACGTTTGTCCTCTCGGACAGTGATTGCTATTGTTTCTCCTTCACAGGCGCCAGTTGGTCCGCCTTCCTCTTTTTACCGGCTGGCTTTGTAGCCGGTAAGCTTTGATCACAGTCGTCAAGTTCAACAATTTCTTTCTCTTGACCGCTTGTGTCAAGCGTTGGTTTGATGTCCGAGAGGTAACACTCTCTCGCCATCTTTTGGTTCCCACTCAAGGAACCGACTGTGCCATCATCCCTTTCAAACTTTATCAACATTAGAGATGGGATGATGACTGCCTTTGAGAGGTTAAGGGTGGGACGGCCAATAATCAGATTGTAGGCAGTCAGCTCTTCTACTACAAGAAACTTCACAACCATATGCCGGCCCTTACCCTTCTCTCCGAACCGGATGGGTAGATCAATCATGCCCACCGGATGTACTACTCCTCCCCCAAAACCTACAAGAGGGTATGAGGCCGGAAGCATGCTACTGGGCTTATACTTGAGTTTCTCCAAGCACCGGTAGCTGATGAGGTCGGATGAGCTCCCGGTATCAATCAAGATCCGGCCAACTCTTTGATTGGCGATTTTGCACTCGATGACTATGGGGTCATCATGAGGCCGCCTGACCTCGCCTCTATCTCTCTCGGAGATGATAACTTCCGGAAATGAATATTCAGACGACTGGCCCTCATCCACCGAGTTGACCAGTTTCCGAATGTTATCTTTTGTACCCCGGATGGTAGGCCCACCTCCCGCAAAGCCACCGGCTATGGTCAGAATGGTTTCCTCATCCGTATCCGATTGAGTAGCCGGCTTCTTTGGGGGTGGTCCTCTTGCTTGTTTAGGTGTACCCCTTGACTTGGAAAGATAAGATTTGAGAGCCCCCTCATCAGCGAGCCGGTCGAAGAGCCGCCTGAGGCTAAAACAACCCTCAGTGTCGTGGCCAATTTCCTCGTGAAAAAGACAATATTTGCTCTTATCCCGGGCGCTTAGAGGACTCTTCATAGGAGACGGTTTTTCAAGATTCAACCGGTCCTTTACTTCGTTGAGAATGGAGGCACAGTCCTTGTTGAACTCGTACTTTGGCACATACGGATCCGACCTCTTCCTTTTCTGGAAAGGTTGTCCGGATGAGTCTGCCGCCCATACCCCCTTTCTCTTATCTTCCTTTTTGGCCGACTGGGTAGGCCGATTCTCTTTTTTATCGGATCTTTTGTAATCCGTTGGAAGTTTAACAGCACACAATTCCACTGCCTGAATGTAGGCCTCCGCCTTCATGAGTGCCTCGTGAAGAGTGGAGACCCTCTTCCTAACCAAGTCAAACTTAAAAGTTGATCCATCTTTTAAGCCTTTGAAGAAGTCAGTATAGGCAACGTCATCAGACAATCCATTGATTTGGATCCTCATCAGGTTAAACCGCCTGACATATGACCGGAGCCCCTCTTTGTCTCCCTGTTGTATTGCCCCTAGATCAAGGCTTGTTTTCTTGGCAGGGATGTTCATAGAAAAGTTGGACGTAAACCAGTAGGCCAAGGTCCTGAAATTATTGATGCATCCGGCTGGGAGGTTACCAAACCAACGTTGAGCAATCCCTTTCAACGTTGCCGGGAAGCACCGACACCATGCGGCATCATCCAAACCCTGCAAATACATCAGGTTGGTGTATGCCATAAGGTGATCTTCCGGGTTGGTGGTACCGTCGTAGGCGCCTACCAACACGTTTTTGATTTTAGACGGCTGGGTCGTCTCGGTAATTTCTCTGGAGAACGCCGTTGGCTGTTCCCCAAGGTTGAGCAGCCGGAGCTGCCAGTCCATAGGCTGGACGGGCGACTGATGCTGCCCCCCGAAAATACCTGCCTGTGCATAGGGGGATCCAAAGGGCGTATACGGTGTTCCATGCACTGCCGGTTGGATCATATGGGGGCCGGATCGAGCGGAAACCTCGCTCGTCCGGCTGTCATTGTTTGCTCTCGAGTGCCTTCCTGAGGTGGCATTGAAGCTGTCTCGAAAGGTCGATGTTGATGCCGACTCGGATCGCTGAGTCTTTTTATCTTGGATGAGCGTCCGGGCATCAGAATAGACTTTCTTGGTTCCATCCGGCTGAATGTGCCGGACGGGCTTTCTGACTCCATCTATAGGAGTGTGCATCTTTGAGAAATCAAAGAGCCTAGCTGGCATGTCTGACTTCGGGTGTGGGGTAGATGCTCTACCCTTGACTGTTTTGGCCGTCTTTTTACCGTGACGCCTTTCTTCCGCCTGACCCTTACGGGGGCCGGCTGTGGAGTCCAGAAGGCCTTTGATCTCTCCTTTGAAGCTCATCATCATATTCATGAGCTCATCTCTGGAGACTGGGGAGTCTCCAGCGGTAGAGGTTAACCCAAGCGGCCCCCTAGTTGGCTTGCTAGGAGCCGCCTGGTTCCCTTCCCGTTCTCTCTTATCTTTGGAACGGGTGTTCTTGGTCCTCAAAAAGCCATCTGCAGCAGTGTAGGCTTCCAAGTCATAGTTATCGGCTGTATCTTGGTCCGAATGGACCTCAACCTCCCCAGTAGGCATATTGCTTTTACCAGGTAGTATAGGCTCAGATGTCATCTAGAAAGTACTCTCCCCACAGACGGCGCCAGATGTTTGGGGGTTTTCTGTGTCCTTCGGGAGAGTTACAATTTCCTAGCAGACTTCCTTCTTACGCCTGTACTTGCACCTAGCCGACTTCCTTCTTGCGCCTGTACCTGCACACGTAACGGAGACTCCGGATGGAGGGTGGGAGTTCCGCCTCCGAAGATTAAGTTAGTATCTTTTCGAAGTGGAATAAGAACTGTAAAAGCTTCTCGGTTCAAGAGCGTTTCAGTAGGTTTAGGCTTTGTTTGGTTTTTTGTGGTTGCAATTAATGTCTGTCCCTCATAAATGAGGTCTACCCTTTCTATTTATAGTAAGGGAGAACTGTACCTCAATAAGGGTATAAGGGACACGTGTCTGCAAAGGAAATGGGCCTTTGCAGACTGCTGAAAGATTGACACGTGTCAAGCATTTATTGGGCCACGTGTCTTTGGTATTTTCACCCTAAACAAGCCTCATGAATCAACAAGCTTCTAATTGGACACTTAGGAATGCATAACCGATTTCCCTTAAAAAGAAAGCCATCATGTAAGGAAAATAAGTCATATACTCCATGGACACATTTCTGTATTATTCCATTGAAATCGCCATCCTCCTTGTAGTATGCTTTGATCAAATCAAACCCAAGAACCTTTGCTTCGACAACTCCAAGCAAATTATGCCTCCTAGATAAGGCATCCGCAACAACATTAGCCTTTCCACTCTTGTATTTGGAGGAAAAGTTAAACGTTTGCAAGAATTCAACCCATTTAGCATGTCTTGAATTCAACTTCTTTTGGCCATGGATGAACCTTAAAGATTCATGGTCCGAATGCAATATGAACGGTTGTGGTCTCAAGTAATGTGACCAATGATCTAGAGCTCGTACCATAGCATAGAACTATTTATCATAGGTGGAATAATTCAACTTGCCTTGGCTCAACTTTTCACTGAAATAAGCAATTGGACGCCCTTCTTGAATCAAAACTGCTCCAATCCCCTTCCCACTTGCGTCACACTCAACTTCAAATGGCTTGGAAAAATCAGGGAGTGCAAGAATAGGAGTGTTGCACATTTTCTCCTTGACTTCTTCAAAGGCCTTTTGAGCTTGTGTAGTCCATTCAAACGTCCCCTTTTTAGTACACTCAGTTATAGGAGCCATGAGTGTGCTAAAATTCTTGATAAATCTTCTATAGAAAGAAGCTAGGCCATGGAAAGAACGGACCTCCGTGAGTGTTTTCGGACTAGGCCATGATTGAATTGCTTCAACCTTGCAAGGATCCACCTTCACGCCATCACCTGAAACTATGTAACCTAGAAAAGTGACCTCATATAACATAAAATCACATTTTTCAAGTTTTCCATACAATTTTTGCGTTCTTAAAACAGAAAAAACTTGAAACAAATGATCTAAATGCTCATCCTCATTTTTAGAGTAAATAAGGATATCATCAAGGTACACCACCACGAACTTGCCAAGAAATGGCCTCAACACCTCGTTCAGCAATCTCATGAACGTGCTAGGTGCATTGGTCAATCCAAACGGCATCACGAGCCATTCATACAACCCATGCTTTGTCTTGAATGCAGTCTTCCATTCATCACCTTCCCTCATACGAATTTGATGGTAACCACTTCTCAAATCAACTTTTGAAAATACATTTGAACCACTCAATTCGTCCAACATATCATCTAGCCTTGGAATTGGAAATCTGTACTTGATAGTAATATTGTTAACAGCTCTACTATCAATGCACATACGCCAAGTACCATCCTTTTTAGGGACCAACAAAGCAGGAACTGCACATGGACTCATAGATTCACGCACATAGCCCATACCCATCAATTCTTCAATTTGTCTTTGCAACTCCTTAGTTTCTAAAGGGTTACATCTATAGGCAGGTTTATTTGGTAGAGGTGCGCCTGGAATGAGATCAATTTGATGCTCAATTCCTCTCAAGGGTGGTAATCCCTTAGGTAACTCATCAGGAAAAACATCCTCAAACTTCTTAATCAATTTTGCAAGTTTAGGATTTTGACTCACAAATTTTTCATGGATTTCTTTAGAGTACAACATGAATATCTCTTCCTCACCTTCAAACTCCCTCTCAAATTCTTTACAAGATATTAAAGAAATTTGTGACTTTTGTGGTTGTGAAAACCGTGGGGGTGGTAAAGGGTGCAATTTCTTCTGTTTCCCTTGGTGAGTGATAGTGTAGGTGTTATGGTACCCATCATGGATAGATTTTTTATCAGATTGCCACGGTCTACCAAGAAGAATATGACAAGCATCCATTAAAACAACATCACACAATTGACTATCATGATATGAACCAATCGAAAGATTCACCATACATTGCTTTCTAACCCCAGTACTAGCATTAGAATCTAACCAACTCAATTTGTAAGGATGTGGATGATTAGTGGTGGTAAGACCCAGTTTAGATACTAAAGTTTTCGACACAGTATTAGCCTCACTGCCCCCATCAATAATTAAATCACATACCTCGTCACCAACTTTACATTTGGTGATGAAAATGTGTTGCCTTTGTGGCGCCAAAGGTTCCTCCACACGAGCTTGCAATGCTCTCCTAACCACCAAGTTTGTTTTGTCCTCCATCTCAGGATAGCAATGGTCCTCCTCCTCATCTTTTTCATGCGGGGTCACGTCCTTCTCTTCCTCAGACTCAAATTCCTCCCAATTGATGCTTTGGGTGGCTATGAGTTTAACCTCTTGCATGGTTAAGGCTCTTGAATTAGGACAATCTTTTTTATAATGTCCTCTACCTCCACACTTGTAACATACAATGTCACTAAGCTTGAAGTCTTTCGTGTTCCTCTTAGGTGGCTCATTAGGCTTGCTAAAAGAAGAACCCTCCTTCGAGGTGAAGGGTGGTTTACGTACCACTGGAGTAGTGGTAGGCGTTTTCTTCCTTTTCTTTTTAGCATCAAACTTTGTCACAAGTTTGCAAGCTTCCACAAACGTGAGGTTAGTGTAACCGTCAAGTTTGTCTTGTAACTCTTGATCCAACCCAGCTACAAAACGTCCCAACTTCAGCTCTTCATTTTCAGTCACCTCACACACAATGGCAAGCCTATCAAATTCTTTGATATAGTCTTCCACTGAGTCGCCATTTTGTTGTAGAGTACTCCACTTCACATACTGATTTTGCTTGTAATTGTGAGGAATGAAACGATCTCTCATTCTTTTCTTCAGCTTTTCCCAAGTGGAAATGTGAGCCTTACCCCTAAGGGTACGCCCCCTTTGTTCTCCTTGCAACCAACTGTCACCATAGCCCTTCAGTTTGACTTTGGCTATCTTGTACTGTTGAACCGTCTCATGGATGTCCTTGTACTCAAAGTACCTTTGCAAGGATTTCTCCCACTCCAAGTACTTCTCCGGATCAAGTGTCCCATCAAAGGCAGGAACGTCCACTTTGAGACTCCTATCTTCCCTCCTAGGTGGAGGGTCTTCACCTTGATCTCTCCTATCTTGCTCGTTCATGAGCCTTGCCATCAAGGCAGCAAGGTTCCCTTGTAGATTGGCATTGGTTTCGGCCAACCTTTCCTGACTAGCAATGGATCGATTAAGAACTTCCAAAGCTGTCCTCAAGTCTTGATTCTCTCCCATGGTATGTAGGTATTCGACCCCTTTGGAAAATTTAAGAAAATTTTTTCCCCCCTACCTGACGCGCCAAATGATGTGTAATCAAGATGAGAAACCTTGTTACAACAATGATAAGTTAAAAGATTCAAAAGATTTTAAGATTCAATTATCAAGTGGTCAGTTTAGTTAGGGGAACTCTCACCCTAAGCTAAGGATATAGCAACGAGGAACTCTCACTCGTTTGCTTGGGATAGTCTAGATGAGGGAACTCTCACCAAATCATAAACTATAAGTCTTAATCTTGGGAACTCTCACCAAATCTAACACTCTTCAAATTCGGATACTCAAATTTGGAAAACAAAGTGAGCTAAACTCAAGTCACTTCAATTAACAAAACACACGTTTTAGGCAAATAATCTTGGATGATTTTCATTCATTCAAAGTATGCTATTTATAGCATCAATACAACCTTTTCACTTGCCTACTTTAATTAACAAAATGAAATAACCAAAAGGAAATTAACTAAGGGAATGAGTGGTTAATACACGTCCCACTTAACCCCATTACAAACATAATTAAACTAATTAAAAGACCTAAAGACTAGGCTTGAAACAAGGGAAAATGACCAGCCAAAATAGCATCCAAAGAGCATCTCCAATAGCCATAAACACACGCCCAAAACAGCCACTCTTCAAGTTTTTGTAACTCCCATTTTAATGCCTTGATTCACGCCTCTTTATCCTTCATAACCCCCAAATAATGAGGTGCAATGTTCAGCCAACAAACTCCATAATTTACGCCCAACAAGTGCCATGAATCACGCCACTTTAATCAGCCCAAGTAACTTTCAAACGGCTAGCATGAAACACGCCCAAACCGCCTCCAATTCAGCTTGTAACCGACGCCCATTAAACGTGTATTTGGAGCTTGGAAAACCGTCACTTGCTAGATACATTCTACAAGGTTAATTACACTAAGTGAAGTGCAACCCCTTGTAAAAACTTTCGGACCAAAACCGTGCAAAGGATTAAGGAATGATTTGGACAGAAACAATTCCTTTGCATTGCCTTGAATTTGGACCTCACCTTGACCACTTGGACCATTACAAACATTAGAACTTTGACCATATTGGTCAGTCAAACACATTGAAACAAAGCTAATTGGATCAAATGTAAGTCAAACACATTCAAACAGAGCATTTTGAATCAATTGAAAGTCAAATGCATTCAACAAAGCTAATTGAATCAAATGAAAGTAAAAAACATTTAAAAAAAAACCTAATTAAATCAAATGAAAGTCAAACACATTCAGACAAAGCTATTTGAATCAAATGAAATTCAAATGCATTCTACAAATCTAATTAAATCAAATGAAAGAAAAAACATCTAAAAAATTCAAATTAAATCAATAAAAGGTCAAACACATTCAAACAAAACTATTTGAATCAAATGAAAGTCAAAGACAATCTATAAAGCTAATTGAATCAAATGAAAGTCAAACACATTCAAACAAAGCTAATTGAATCAAATGAAAATCAAACACATTCAAACAAAGCTAATTGAATCAAATGAAAGTAAAACACATTCAAACAAACCTAATTGAATCAAATGAAAGTCAAAGATATTCAAACAGAGCTAATTGAATTAAATGAAAGTCAAACACATCCAAACAAAGCTAATTGAATCAAATGTAAGTCAAACACATTCAAATAGAGCTTTTTGAATCAAATGAAAGTCAAATGCATTCAACAAAGCTAATTGAATCAAATGAAAGTAAAAAACATCTAAATAAATCTAATTAAATCAAATGAAAGTCAAACACATTCAGACAAAGCTGTTTGAATCAAATGAAAGTCAAACACATTCAACAAAGCTATTTGAGTTAAATGAAAGTCAAATGCAATCTACAAGGCTAGTTGAATCAAATGAAAGTTAACCACATTCAAACAAACCTAACATAATCAAATGTAAGTCAAATACATTCAAACAGAGCTTTTTGAATCAAATGAAAGTCAAATGCATTCAACAAAGCTCATTGAATCAAATGAAAGTCAAAAACATCTAAAAAAATCTAATTAAATCAAATGAAAGTCAAACACATTCAGACAAAGCTATTTGAATCAAATGAAAGTCAAATGTATTCTACAAATCTAATTGAATCAAATAAAAGTAAAAAACATTCGAACAAAGCCAATTGAATCAAATGAAAGTCAAACACATTCAAACAAACCTAATTGATACAAATGAAAGTCAAACACATTCAAACAGACCTAATTGAATCAAATGAAAGTCAAACACATTCAAAAAGAGCTTTTTGAATCAAATGACGGACAAATGCAATCTACAAAGCTAATTGAATCAAATGAAAGTCAAACACATTGAAACAAAGCTAATTGGATCAAATGTGAGTCAAACACATTCAAACAGAGCTTTTTGAATCAAATGAAAGTCAAATGCATTCAACAAAGCTAATTGAATCAAACGAAAGTAAAAAACATTCGAACAAAGCCAATTGAATCAAATGAAAGTCAAACAAATTCAAAAAGAGCTTTTTGAATCAAATGAAGGTCAAATGCATTTAAGAAAGCTAATTGAATCAAATGAAAGTCAAACACATTCAAACAAAGCTAATTGAATCAACTGTAAGTCAAACACATTCAAACAGAGCTTTTTGAATCAAATGAAAGTCAAATGCATCTAAAAAAATCTAATTAAATCAAATGAAAGTCAAACACATTCAGACAAAGCTATTTGAATCAAATGAAAGTCAAATGCATTCTACAAATCTAATTAACTCAAATGAAAGTAAAAAACATTCGAACAAAGCCAAATGAATCCAATGAAAGTCAAACACATTCAAACTAAACTATTTGAATCAAATGAAAGTCAAATGCATTCTCCAAAGCTAATTGAATCAAATGTAAGTCAAAAACATTCCAACAAAGCCAATTGAATCAAATGAAAGTCAAACACATTCAAACAGACCTAATTGAATCAAATGAAAGTCAAACACATTCAAAAAGAGCTTTTTGAATCAAATGAAGGTCAAATGTAATCTACAAAGCTAATCTAATCAAATGAAAGTAAAAAACATCTAAAAAAACCTAATTAAATCAAATGAAAGTCAAACACATTCAAGCAAAGCTATTTAAATCAAATAAAAGTCAAATGCATTCAAACAAAGCTATTGAAAGTCAAATGCTTTCTACAAAGCCAATTGAATCAAATGAAAGTCAAACACATTCAAACAAACCTAATTAAATCAAATGAAAGTCAAACACATTCAAACAAAGCTAATTGAATCAAATGAAAGTCAAACACATTCAAACAGAGCTTTTTGAATCAAATTAAAGTCAAATGCATTCAACAAAGCTAATTGAATCAAACGAAAGTAAAAAACATCTTAAAAAATCTAATTAAATCAAATGAAAGTCAAACACATTCAGACAAAGCTATTTGAATCAAATGAAATTCAAATGCATTTTACAAATCTAATTGAATCAAATGAAAGTAAAAACATCTAAAAAATTCAAATTAAATCAATTAAAGGTCAAACACATTCAAACAAAACTATTTGAATCAAATGAAAGTCAAAGGCAATCTATAAAGCTAATTGAATCAAATGAAAGTCAAACACATTCAAACAAAGCTAATTGAATCAAATGAAAGTCAAACACATTCAAACAGCGCTAATTGAATCAAATGAAAGTCAAACACATTCAAAAAGAGTTTTTTGAATCAAATGAAGGTCAAATGCATTTAAGAAAGCTAATTGAATCAAATGAAAGTCAAACACATTCAAACAAAGCTAATTGAATCAAATGTAAGTCAAACACATTCAAACAGAGCTTTTTGAATCAAATGAAAGTCAAATGCATTCAACAAAGCTAATTGAAACAAACGAAAGTCAAAAACATCTAAAAAAATCTAATTAAATCAAATGAAAGTCAAACACATTCAGACAAAGCTATTTGAATCAAATGAAAGTCAAATGCATTCTACAAATCTAATTGACTCAAATGAATCTAAAAAAATTCAAATTAAATCAATAAAAGGTCAAACACATTCAAACAAAACTATTTGAATCAAGTGAAAGTCAAATGCATTCTATAAAGCTAATTGAATCAAATTAAAGTCAAACACATCCAAACAAAGCTAATTGAATCAAATGAACGTAAAACACAATCAAACAAGTCTAATTGAATCAAATGAAATTCAAACACATTCAAACAGAGCTAATTGAATCAAATGAAAGTCAAACACATTCAAAAAGAGCTTTTTGAATCAAATGAAGGTCAAATGAAATCTACAAAGCTAATTAAATCAAATGAAAGTCAAACACATTCAAACAAAACTAAATGAATCAAATGAAAGTCAAAAACATCTAAAAAAACCTAATTAAATCAAATGAAAGTCAAACACATTCAGACAAAGCTATTTGAATCAAATGAAATTCAAATGCATTCTACAAATCTAATTGAATCTAATGAAAGTAAAAACATCTAAAAAATTCAAATTAAGTCAATAAAAGGTCAAACACATTCAAACAAAACTATTTGAATCAAATGAAAGTCAAAGACAATCTATAAAGCTAATTGAATCAAATGAAAGTCAAACACATTCAAACAAAGCTAATTGAATCAAATGAAAATCAAACACATTCAAACAAAGCTAATTGAATCAAATGAAAGTAAAACACATTCAAACAAACCTAATTGAATCAAATGAAAGTCAAAGATATTCAAACAGAGCTAATTGAATCAAATGAAAGTCAAACACATCCAAACAAAGCTAATTGAATCAAATGTAAGTCAAACACATTCAAACAGAGCTTTTTGAATCAAATGAAAGTCAAATGCATTCAACAAAGCTAATTGAATCAAATGAAAGTAAAAAACATCTAAATAAATCTAATTAAATCAAATGAAAGTCATACACATTCAGACAAAGCTGTTTGAATCAAATGAAAGTCAAACACATTCAAAAAGAGTTTTTTGAATCAAATGAAGGTCAAATGCATTTAAGAAAGCTAATTGAATCAAATGAAAGTCAAACACATTCAAACAAAGCTAATTGAATCAAATGTAAGTCAAACACATTCAAACAGAGCATTTTGAATCAATTGAAAGTCAAATGCATTCAACAAAGCTAATTGAATCAAATGAAAGTAAAAAACATCTAAAAAAACCTAATTAAATCAAATAAAAGTCAAACACATTCAGACAAAGCTATTTGAATCAAATGAAAGTCAAATGTATTCTACAAATCTAATTGAATCAAATAAAAGTAAAAAACATTCGAACAAAGCCAATTGAATCAAATGAAAGTCAAACACATTCAAACAAACCTAATTGATACAAATGAAAGTCAAACACATTCAAACAGACCTAATTGAATCAAATGAAAGTCAAACACATTCAAAAAGAGCTTTTTGAATCAAATGGCGGACAAATGCAATCTACAAAGCTAATTGAATCAAATGAAAGTCAAACACATTGAAACAAAGCTAATTGGATCAAATGTGAGTCAAACACATTCAAACAGAGCTTTTTGAATCAAATGAAAGTCAAATGCATTCAACAAAGCTAATTGAATCAAATGAAAGTCAAAAACATTCGAACAAAGCCAATTGAATCAAATGAAAGTCAAACAAATTCAAAAAGAGCTTTTTGAATCAAATGAAGGTCAAATGCATTTAAGAAAGCTAATTGAATCAAATGAAAGTCAAACACATTCAAACAAAGCTAATTGAATCAACTGTAAGTCAAACACATTCAAACAGAGCTTTTTGAATCAAATGAAAATCAAATGCATCTAACAAAATCTAATTAAATCAAATGAAAGTCAAACACTTTCAGACAAAGCTATTTGAATCAAATGAAAGTCAAATGCTCTCTGCAAATCTAATTAACTCAAATAAAAGTAAAAACCATTCGAACAAAGCCAAATGAATCCAATGAAAGTCAAACACATTCAAACTAAACTATTTGAATCAAATGAAAATCAAATGCATTCTCCAAAGCTAATTGAATCAAATGTAAGTCAAAAACATTCCAACAAAGCCAATTGAATCAAATGAAACTCAAACACATTCAAACAAACCTAATTGAATCAAATGAAAGTCAAACACATTCAAACAGACCTAATTGAATCAAATGAAAGTCAAACACATTCAAAAAGAGCTTTTTGAATCAAATGACGGACAAATGCAATCTACAAAGCTAATTGAATCAAATGAAAGTTAACCACATTCAAACAAACCTAACATAATCAAATGTAAGTTAAATACATTCAAACAGAGCTTTTTGAATCAAATGAAAGTCAAATGCATTCAACAAAGCTCATTGAATCAAATGAAAGTGAAAAACATCTAAAAAAATCTAATTAAATCAAATAAAAGTCAAACACATTCAGACAAAGCTATTTGAATCAAATGAAAGTCAAATGTATTTTACAAATCTAATTGAATCAAATAAAAGTAAAAAACATTCGAACAAAGCCAATTGAATCAAATGAAAGTCAAACACATTCAAACAAACCTAATTGATACAAATGAAAGTCAAACACATTCAAACAGACCTAATTGAATCAAATGAAAGTCAAACACATTCAAAAAGAGCTTTTTGAATCAAATGACGGACAAATGCAATCTACAAAGCTAATTGAATCAAATGAAAGTCAAACACATTGAAACAAAGCTAATTGGATCAAATGTGAGTCAAACACATTCAAACAGAGCTTTTTGAATCAAATGAAAGTCAAATGCATTCAACAAAGCTAATTGAATCAAATGAAAGTCAAAAACATTCGAACAAAGCCAATTGAATCAAATGAAAGTCAAACAAATTCAAAAAGAGCTTTTTGAATCAAATGAAGGTCAAATGCATTTAAGAAAGCTAATTGAATCAAATGAAAGTCAAACACATTCAAACAAAGCTAATTGAATCAACTGTAAGTCAAACACATTCAAACAGAGCTTTTTGAATCAAATGAAAATCAAATGCATCTAACAAAATCTAATTAAATCAAATGAAAGTCAAACACTTTCAGACAAAGCTATTTGAATCAAATGAAAGTCAAATGTTCTCTGCAAATCTAATTAACTCAAATAAAAGTAAAAACCATTCGAACAAAGCCAAATGAATCCAATGAAAGTCAAACACATTCAAACTAAACTATTTGAATCAAATGAAAATCAAATGCATTCTCCAAAGCTAATTGAATCAAATGTAAGTCAAAAACATTCCAACAAAGCCAATTGAATCAAATGAAAGTCAAACACATTCAAACAAACCTAATTGAATCAAATGAAAGTCAAACACATTCAAACAGACCTAATTGAATCAAATGAAAGTCAAACACATTCAAAAAGAGCTTTTTGAATCAAATGAAGGTCAAATGCAATCTACAAAGCTAATCTAATCAAAAGAAAGTAAAAAACATCTAAAAAAACCTAATTAAATCAAATGAAAGTCAAACACATTCAAGCAAAGCTATTTAAATCAAATAAAAGTCAAATGCATTCAAACAAAGCTATTGAAAGTCAAATGCTTTCTACGAAGCCAATTGAATCAAATGAAAGTCAAACACATTCAAACAAACCTAATTAAATCAAATGAAAGTCAAACACATTCAAACAAAGCTAATTGAATCAAATGAAAGTCAAACACATTCAAACAGAGCTTTTTGAATCAAATTAAAGTCAAATGCATTCAACAAAGCTAATTGAATCAAACGAAAGTAAAAAACATCTAAAAAAATCTAATTAAATCAAATGAAAGTCAAACACATTCAGACAAAGCTATTTGAATCAAATGAAATTCAAATGCATTTTACAAATCTAATTGAATCAAATGAAAGTAAAAACATCTAAAAAATTCAAATTAAATCAATTAAAGGTCAAACACATTCAAACAAAACTATTTGAATCAAATGAAAGTCAAAAGCAATCTATAAAGCTAATTGAATCAAATGAAAGTCAAACACATTCAAACAGACCTAATTGAATCAAATGAAAGTCAAACACATTCAAAAAGAGCTTTTTGAATCAAATGACGGACAAATGCAATCTACAAAGCTAATTGAATCAAATGAAAGTCAAACACATTCAAACAGACCTAATTGAATCAAATGAAAGTCAAACACATTCAAAAAGAGCTTTTTGAATCAAATGAAGGTCAAATGAAATCTACAAAGCTAATCTAATCAAATGAAAGTAAAAAACATCTAAAAAAACCTAATTAAATCAAATGAAAGTCAAACACATTCAAGCAAAGCTATTTAAATCAAATAAAAATCAAATGCATTCAAACAAAGCTATTGAAAGTCAAATGCTTTCTACAAAGCCAATTGAATCAAATGAAAGTCAAACACATTCAAACAAACCTAATTAAATCAAATGAAAGTCAAACACATTCAAACAAAGCTAATTGAATCAAATGAAAGTCAAACACATTCAAACAGAGCTTTTTGAATCAAATTAAAGTCAAATGCATTCAACAAAGCTAATTGAATCAAACGAAAGTAAAAAACATCTTAAAAAATCTAATTAAATCAAATGAAAGTCAAACACATTCAGACAAAGCTATTTGAATCAAATGAAATTCAAATGCATTTTACAAATCTAATTGAATCAAATGAAAGTAAAAACATCTAAAAAATTCAAATTAAATCAATTAAAGGTCAAACACATTCAAACAAAACTATTTAAATCAAATGAAAGTCAAAGGCAATCTATAAAGCTAATTGAATCAAATGAAAGTCAAACACATTCAAACAAAGCTAATTGAATCAAATGAAAGTCAAACACATTCAAACAGAGCTTTTTGAATCAAATGACGGACAAATGCAATCTACAAAGCTAATTGAATCAAATGAAAGTCAAACACATTCAAACAGACCTAATTGAATCAAATGAAAGTCAAACACATTCAAAAAGAGCTTTTTGAATCAAATGAAGGTCAAATGAAATCTACAAAGCTAATCTAATCAAATGAAAGTAAAAAACATCTAAAAAAACCTAATTAAATCAAATGAAAGTCAAACACATTCAAGCAAAGCTATTTAAATCAAATAAAAATCAAATGCATTCAAACAAAGCTATTGAAAGTCAAATGCTTTCTACAAAGCCAATTGAATCAAATGAAAGTCAAACACATTTAAACAAACCTAATTAAATCAAATGAAAGTCAAACACATTCAAACAAAGCTAATTGAATCAAATGAAAGTCAAACACATTCAAACAGAGCTTTTTGAATCAAATTAAAGTCAAATGCATTCAACAAAGCTAATTGAATCAAACGAAAGTAAAAAACATCTTAAAAAATCTAATTAAATCAAATGAAAGTCAAACACATTCAGACAAAGCTATTTGAATCAAATGAAATTCAAATGCATTTTACAAATCTAATTGAATCAAATGAAAGTAAAAACATCTAAAAAATTCAAATTAAATCAATTAAAGGTCAAACACATTCAAACAAAACTATTTGAATCAAATGAAAGTCAAAGGCAATCTATAAAGCTAATTGAATCAAATGAAAGTCAAACACATTCAAACAAAGCTAATTGAATCAAATGAAAGTCAAACACATTCAAACAGCGCTAATTGAATCAAATGAAAGTCAAACACATTCAAAAAGAGTTTTTTGAATCAAATGAAGGTCAAATGCATTTAAGAAAGCTAATTGAATCAAATGAAAGTCAAACACATTCAAACAAAGCTAATTGAATCAAATGTAAGTCAAACACATTCAAACAGAGCTTTTTGAATCAAATGAAAGTCAAATGCATTCAACAAAGCTAATTGAATAACACGAAAGTCAAAAACATCTAAAAAAATCTAATTAAATCAAATGAAAGTCAAATACATTCAGACAAAGCTATTTGAATCAAATGAAAGTCAAATGCATTCTACAAATCTAATTGACTCAAATGAATCTAAAAAAATTCAAATTAAATCAATGAAAGTCAAACACATTCAAACTAAACTATTTGAATCAAATGAAAGTCAAATGCATTCTACAAAGCTAATTGAATCAAATGAAAGTCAAAAACATTCCAACAAAGCCAATTGAATCAAATGAAAGTCAAACACATTCAAACAAACCTAATTGAATCAAATGAAAGTCAAACACATTCAAACAGACCTAATTGAATCAAATGAAAGTCAAACACATTCAAAAAGAGCTTTTTGGATCAAATGAAGCTCAAATGCAATCTACAAAGCTAATTAAATCAAATGAAAGTCAAACACATTGAAACAAAGCTAATTGGATCAAATGTAAGTCAAACACATTCAAACAGAGCATTTTGAATCAATTGAAAGTCAAATGCATTCAACAAAGCTAATTGAATCAAATGAAAGTAAAAAACATCTAAAAAACCTAATTAAATCAAATGAAAGTCAAACACATTCAGACAAAGCCATTTGAATCAAATGAAATTTAAATGCATTCTACAAATCTAATTGAATCAAATGAAAGTAAAAACATCTAAAAAATTCAAATTAAATCAATAAAAGGTCAAACACATTCAAACAAAACTATTTGAATCAAATGAAAGTCAAACACATTCAAACAAAGCTAATTGAATCAAATGAAAGTCAAACACATTCAAACAAAGCTAATTGAAACAAATGAAAGTAAAACACATTCAAACAAACCTAATTGAATCAAATGAAAGTCAAAGATATTCAAACAGAGCTAATTGAATCAAATGAAAGTCAAACACATCCAAACAAAGCTAATTGAATCAAATGTATGTCAAACAAATTCAAACAGAGCTTTTTGAATCAAATGAAAGTCAAATGCATTCAACAAAGCTAATTGAATCAAATGAAAGTAAAAAACATCTAAATAAATCTAATTAAATCAAATGAAAGTCAAACACATTCAGACAAAGCTGTTTGAATCAAATGAAAGTCAAACACATTCAACAAAGCTATTTGAGTTAAATGGAAGTCAAATGCAATCTACAAGGCTAATTGAATCAAATGAAAGTTAACCACATTCAAACAAACCTAACATAATCAAATGTAAGTCAAATACATTCAAACAGAGCTTTTTGAATCAAATGAAAGTCAAATGCATTCAACAAAGCTCATTGAATCAAATGAAAGTCAAAAACATCTAAAAAAATCTAATTAAATCAAATGAAAGTCAAACACATTCAGACAAAGCTATTTGAATCAAATGAAAGTCAAATGTATTCTACAAATCTAATTGAATCAAATAAAAGTAAAAAACATTCGAACAAAGCCAATTGAATCAAATGAAAGTCAAACACATTCAAACAAACCTAATTGATACAAATGAAAGTCAAACACATTCAAACAGACCTAATTGAATCAAATGAAAGTCAAACACATTCAAAAAGAGCTTTTTGAATCAAATGACGGACAAATGCAATCTACAAAGCTAATTGAATCAAATGAAAGTCAAACACATTGAAACAAAGCTAATTGGATCAAATGTGAGTCAAACACATTCAAACAGAGCTTTTTGAATCAAATGAAAGTCAAATGCATTCAACAAAGCTATATGAATCAAATGAAAGTCAAAAACATTCGAACAAAGCCAATTGAATTAAATGAAAGTCAAACAATTTCAAAAAGAGCTTTTTGAATCAAATGAAGGTCAAATGCATTTAAGAAAGCTAATTGAATCAAATGAAAGTCAAACACATTCAAACAAAGCTAATTGAATCAACTGTAAGTCTAACACATTCAAACAGAGCTTTTTGAATCAAATGAAAGTCAAATGCATCTAAAAAAATCTAATTAAATCAAATGAAAGTCAAACACATTCAGACAAAGCTATTTGAATCAAATGAAAGTCAAATGCATTCTACAAATCTAATTAACTCAAATGAAAGTAAAAAACATTCGAACAAAACTAAATGAATCCAATGAAAGTCAAACACATTCAAACTAAACTATTTGAATCAAATGAAAGTCAAATGCATTCTCCAAAGCTAATTGAATCAAATGTAAGTCAAAAACATTCCAACAAAGCCAATTGAATCAAATGAAAGTCAAACACATTCAAACAAACCTAATTGAATCAAATGAAAGTCAAACACATTCAAACAGACCTAATTGAATCAAATGAAAGTCAAACGCATTCAAAAAGAGCTTTTTGAATCAAATGACGGACAAATGCAATCTACAAAGCTAATTGAATTAAATGAAAGTCAAACACATTCAAACAGACCTAATTGAATCAAATGAAAGTCAAACACATTCAAAAAGAGCTTTTTGAATCAAATGAAGGTCAAATGCAATCTACAAAGCTAATCTAATCAAATGAAAGTAAAAAAGATCTAAAAAAACCTAATTAAATCAAATGAAAGTCAAAAACATTCAAGCAAAGCTATTTAAATCAAATAAAAGTCAAATGCATTCAAACAAAGCTATTGAAAGTCAAATGCTTTCTACAAAGCTAATTGAATCAAATGAAAGTCAAACACATTCAAACAAACCTAATTAAATCAAATGAAAGTCAAACACATTCAAACAAAGCTAATTGAATCAAATGAAAGTCAAACACATTCAAACAGAGCTTTTTGAATCAAATTAAAGTCAAATGCATTCAACAAAGCTAATTGAATCAAACGAAAGTAAAAAACATCTAAAAAAATCTAATTAAATTAAATGAAAGTCAAACACATTCAGACAAAGCTATTTGAATCAAATGAAATTCAAATGCATTTTACAAATCTAATTGAATCAAATGAAAGTAACAACATCTAAAAAATTCAAATTAAATCAATTAAAGGTCAAACACATTCAAACAAAACTATTTGAATCAAATGAAAGTCAAAGGCAATCTATAAAGCTAATTGAATCAAATGAAAGTCAAACACATTCAAACAGACCTAATTGAATCAAATGAAAGTCAAACACATTCAAAAAGAGCTTTTTGAATCAAATGACGGACAAATGCAATCTACAAAGCTAATTGAATCAAATGAAAGTCAAACACATTCAAACAGACCTAATTGAATCAAATGAAAGTCAAACACATTCAAAAAGAGCTTTTTGAATCAAATGAAGGTCAAATGCAATCTACAAAGCTAATCTAATCAAATGAAAGTAAAAAACATCTAAAAAAACCTAATTAAATCAAATGAAAGTCAAACACATTCAAGCAAAGCTATTTAACTCAAATAAAAGTCAAATGCATTCAAACAAAGCTATTGAAAGTCAAATGCTTTCTACAAAGCCAATTGAATCAAATGAAAGTCAAACACATTCAAACAAAGCTAATTGAATCAAATGAAAATCAAACACATTCAAACAAAGCTAATTAAATCAAATGAAAGTCAAACACATTCAAACAAAGCTAATTGAATCGAATGAAAGTCAAACACATTCAAACAGAGCTTTTTGAATCAAATTAAAGTCAAATGCATTCAACAAAGCTAATTGAATCAAACGAAAGTAAAAAACATCTAAAAAAATCTAATTAAATCAAATGAAAGTCAAACACATTCAGACAAAGCTATTTGAATCAAATGAAATTCAAATGCATTTTACAAATCTAATTGAATCAAATGAAAGTAAAAACATCTAAAAATTTCAAATTAAATCAATTAAAGGTCAAACACATTCAAACAAAACTATTTGAATCAAATGAAAGTCAAAGGCATTCTATAAAGCTAATTGAATCAAATGAAAGTCAAACACATTCAAACAAAGCTAATTGAATCAAATGAAAGTCAAACACATTCAAACAGCGCTAATTGAATCAAATGAAAGTCAAACACATTTAAAAAGAGTTTTTTGAATCAAATGAAGGTCAAATGCATTTAAGAAAGCTAATTGAATCAAATGAAAGTCAAACACATTCAAACAAAGCTAATTGAATCAAATGTAAGTCAAACACATTCAAACAGAGCTTTTTGAATCAAATGAAAGTCAAATGCATTCAACAAAGCTAATTGAATCAAACGAAAGTCAAAAACATCCAAAAAAATCTAATTAAATCAAATGAAAGTCAAACACATTCAGACAAAGCTATTTGAATCAAATGAAAGTCAAATGCATTCTACAAATCTAATTGACTCAAATGAATCTAAAAAAATTCAAATTAAATCAATAAAAGGTCAAACACATTCAAACAAAACTATTTGAATCAAGTGAAAGTCAAATGCATTCTATAAAGCTAATTGAATCAAATTAAAGTCAAACACATCCAAACAAAGCTAATTGAATCAAATGAAAGTAAAACACAATCAAACAAGTCTAATTGAATCAAATGAAATTCAAACACATTCAAACAGAGCTAATTGAATCAAATGAAAGTCAAACACATTCAAACAAAACTAAATGAATCAAATGAAAGTCAAAAACATCTAAAAAAACCTAATTAAATCAAATGAAAGTCAAACACATTCAAACAAAGCTATTGGAATCTAATGAAAGTCAAATGCATTCTACAAAGCTTATTGAATCAAATGAAAGTAAAAAACATTCGAACAAAGCCAAATGAATCCAATGAAAGTCAAACACATTCAAACTAAACTATTTGAATCAAATGAAAGTCAAATGCTTTCTACAAAGCTAATTGAATCAAATGAAAGTCAAAAACATTCCAACAAAGCCAATTGAATCAAATGAAAGTCAAACACATTCAAACAAACCTAATTGAATCAAATGAAAGTCAAACACATTCAAACAGACCTAATTGAATCAAATGAAAGTCAAACACATTCAAAAAGAGCTTTTTGAATCAATTGAAGGTCAAATGCAATCTACAAAGCTAATTAAATCAAATGAAAGTCGAACACATTGAAACAAAGCTAATTGGATCAAATGTAAGTCAAACACATTCAAACAGAGCATTTTGAATCAATTGAAAGTCAAATGCATTCAACAAAGCTAATTGAATCAAATGAAAGTAAAAAACATCTAAAAAAACCTAATTAAATCAAATGAAAGTCAAACACATTCAGACAAAGCTATTTGAATCAAATGAAATTCAAATGCATTCTACAAATCTAATTGAATCAAATGAAAGTAAAAACATCTAAAAAATTCAAATTAAATCAATAAAAGGTCAAACACATTCAAACAAAACTATTTGAATCAAATGAAAGTCAAAGACAATCTATAAAGCTAATTGAATCAAATGAAAGTCAAACACATTCAAACAAAGCTAATTGAATCAAATGAAAGTCAAACACATTCAAACAAAGCTAATTGAATCAAATGAAAGTAAAACACATTCAAACAAACCTAATTGAATCAAATGAAAGTCAAAGATATTCAAACAGAGTTAATTGAATCAAATGAAAGTCAAACACATCCAAACAAAGCTAATTGATTCAAATGTAAGTCAAACACATTCAAATAGAGCTTTTTGAATCAAATGAAAGTAAAATGCATTCAACAAAGCTAATTGAATCAAATGAAAGTAAAAAACATCTAAATAAATCTAATTAAATCAAATGAAAGTCAAACACATTCAGACAAAGATGTTTGAATCAAATGAAAGTCAAACACATTCAACAAAGCTATTTGAGTTAAATGGAAGTCAAATGCAATCTACAAGGCTAATTGAATCAAATGAAAGTTAACCACATTCAAACAAACCTAACATAATCAAATGTAAGTCAAATACATTCAAACAGAGCTTTTTGAATCAAATGAAAGTCAAATGCATTCAACAAAGCTCATTGAATCAAATGAAAGTCAAAAACATCTAAAAAATCTAATTAAATCAAATGAAAGTCAAACACATTCAGACAAAGCTATTTGAATCAAATGAAAGTCAAATGTATTCTACAAATCTAATTGAATCAAATAAAAGTAAAAAACATTCGAACAAAGCCAATTGAATCAAATGAAAGTCAAACACATTCAAACAAACCTAATTGATACAAATGAAAGTCAAACACATTCAAACAGACCTAATTGAATCAAATGAAAGTCAAACACATTCAAAAAGAGCTTTTTGAATCAAATGACGGTCAAATGCAATCTACAAAGCTAATTGAATCAAATGAAAGTCAAACACATTGAAACAAAGCTAATTGGATCAAATGTAAGTCAAACACATTCAAACAGAGCTTTTTGAATCAAATGAAAGTCAAATGCATTCAACAAAGCTAATTGAATCAAATGAAAGTAAAAAACATCTAAATAAATCTGATTAAATCAAATGAAAGTCAAACACATTCAGACAAAGCTGTTTGAATCAAATGAAAGTCAAACACATTCAACAAAGTTATTTGAGTTAAATGAAAGTCAAATGCAATCTACAAGGCTAATTGAATCAAATGAAAGTTAACCACATTCAAACAAACCTAACATAATCAAATGTAAGTCAAATACATTCAAACAGAGCTTTTTGAATCAAATGAAAGTCAAATGCTTTCAACAAAGCTCATTGAATCAAATGAAAGTCAAAAAACATCTAAAAAAATCTAATTAAATCAAATGAAAGTCAAACACATTCAGACAAAGCTATTTGAATCAAATGAAAGTCAAATGTATTCTACAAATCTAATTGAATCAAATAAAAGTAAAAAACATTCGAACAAAGCCAATTGAATCAAATGAAAGTCAAACACATTCAAACAAACCTAATTGAATCAAATGAAAGTCAAACACATTCAAACAGACCTAATTGAATCAAATGAAAGTCAAACGCATTCAAAAAGAGCTTTTTGAATCAAATGACGGACAAATGCAATCTACAAAGCTAATTGAATTAAATGAAAGTCAAACACATTCAAACAGACCTAATTGAATCAAATGAAAGTCAAACACATTCAAAAAGAGCTTTTTGAATCAAATGAAGGTCAAATGCAATCTACAAAGCTAATCTAATCAAATGAAAGTAAAAAAGATCTAAAAAAACCTAATTAAATCAAATGAAAGTCAAACACATTCAAGCAAAGCTATTTAAATCAAATAAAAGTCAAATGCATTCAAACAAAGCTATTGAAAGTCAAATGCTTTCTACAAAGCTAATTGAATCAAATGAAAGTCAAACACATTCAAACAAACCTAATTAAATCAAATGAAAGTCAAACACATTCAAACAAAGCTAATTGAATCAAATGAAATTCAAACACATTCAAACAGAGCTTTTTTGAATCAAATTAAAGTCAAATGCATTCAACAAAGCTAATTGAATCAAACGAAAGTAAAAAACATCTAAAAAAATCTAATTAAATCAAATGAAAGTCAAACACATTCAGACAAAGCTATTTGAATCAAATGAAATTCAAATGCATTTTACAAATCTAATTGAATCAAATGAAAGTAACAACATCTAAAAAATTCAAATTAAATCAATTAAAGGTCAAACACATTCAAACAAAACTATTTGAATCAAATGAAAGTCAAAGGCAATCTATAAAGCTAATTGAATCAAATGAAAGTCAAACACATTCAAACAGACCTAATTGAATCAAATGAAAGTCAAACACATTCAAAAAGAGCTTTTTGAATCAAATGACGGACAAATGCAATCTACAAAGCTAATTGAATCAAATGAAAGTCAAACACATTCAAACAGACCTAATTGAATCAAATGAAAGTCAAACACATTCAAAAAGAGCTTTTTGAATCAAATGAAGGTCAAATGCAATCTACAAAGCTAATCTAATCAAATGAAAGTAAAAAACATCTAAAAAAACCTAATTAAATCAAATGAAAGTCAAACACATTCAAGCAAAGCTATTTAAATCAAATAAAAGTCAAATGCATTCAAACAAAGCTATTGAAAGTCAAATGCTTTCTACAAAGCCAATTGAATCAAATGAAAGTCAAACACATTCAAACAAAGCTAATTGAATCAAATGAAAATCAAACACATTCAAACAAAGCTAATTAAATCAAATGAAAGTCAAACACATTCAAACAAAGCTAATTGAATCGAATGAAAGTCAAACACATTCAAACAGAGCTTTTTGAATCAAATTAAAGTCTAAATGCATTCAACAAAGCTAATTGAATCAAACGAAAGTAAAAAACATCTAAAAAAATCTAATTAAATCAAATGAAAGTCAAACACATTCAGACAAAGCTATTTGAATCAAATGAAATTCAAATGCATTTTACAAATCTAATTGAATCAAATGAAAGTAAAAACATCTAAAAAATTCAAATTAAATCAATTAAAGGTCAAAACACATTCAAACAAAACTATTTGAATCAAATGAAAGTCAAAGGCATTCTATAAAGCTAATTGAATCAAATGAAAGTCAAACACATTCAAACAAAGCTATATTGAATCAAATGAAAGTCAAACACATTCAAACAGCGCTAATTGAATCAAATGAAAGTCAAACACATTTAAAAAGAGTTTTTTGAATCAAATGAAGGTCAAATGCATTTAAGAAAGCTAATTGAATCAAATGAAAGTCAAACACATTCAAACAAAGCTAATTGAATCAAATGTAAGTCAAACACATTCAAACAGAGCTTTTTGAATCAAATGAAAGTCAAATGCATTCAACAAAGCTAATTGAATCAAACGAAAGTCAAAAAACATCTAAAAAAATCTAATTAAATCAAAATGAAAGTCAAACACATTCAGACAAAGCTATTTGAATCAAATGAAAGTCAAATGCATTCTACAAATCTAATTGACTCAAAATGAATCTAAAAAATTCAAATTAAATCAATAAAAGGTCAAACACATTCAAACAAAACTATTTGAATCAAGTGAAAGTCAAATGCATTCTATAAAGCTAATTGAATCAAATTAAAGTCAAACACATCCAAACAAAGCTAATTGAATCAAATGAAAGTAAAACACAATCAAACAAGTCTAATTGAATCAAATGAAATTCAAACACATTCAAACAGAGCTAATTGAATCAAATGAAAGTCAAAACACATTCAAACAAAACTAAATGAATCAAATGAAAGTCAAAACATCTAAAAAAAACCTAATTAAATCAAATGAAAAGTCAAACACATTCAAACAAAGCTATTGGAATCTAATGAAAGTCAAATGCATTCTACAAAGCCTTATTGAATCAAATGAAAGTAAAAAACATTCGAACAAAGCCAAATGAATCCAATGAAAGTCAAACACATTCAAACTAAACTATTTGAAATCAAATGAAAGTCAAAATGCTTTCTACAAAGCTAATTGAATCAAATGAAAGTCAAAAACATTCCAACAAAGCCAATTGAATCAAATGAAAGTCAAACACATTTCAAACAAACCTAATTGAATCAAATGAAAGTCAAACACATTCAAACAGACCTAATTGAATCAAATGAAAGTCAAACACATTCAAAAAGAGCTTTTTGAATCAATTGAAGGTCAAATGCAATCTACAAAGCTAATTAAATCAAATGAAAGTCGAACACATTGAAACAAAGCTAATTGGAATCAAATGTAAGTCAAACACATTCAAAACAGAGCATTTGAATCAATTGAAAGTCAAATGCATTCAACAAAGCTAATTGAATCAAATGAAAGTAAAAAACATCTAAAAAAACCTAATTAAATCAAATGAAAGTCAAACACATTCAGACAAAGCTATTTGAATCAAATGAAATTCAAATGCATTCTACAAATCTAATTGAATCAAATGAAAGTAAAAACATCTAAAAAATTCAAATTAAATCAATAAAAGGTCAAACACATTCAAACAAAGCTAATTGAATCAAATGAAAGTCAAACACATTCAAACAAAGCTAATTGAATCAAATGAAAGTAAAACACATTCAAACAAACCTAATTGAATCAAATGAAAGTCAAAGATATTCAAACAGAGTTAATTGAATCAAATGAAAGTCAACACATCCAAACAAAGCTAATTGATTCAAATGTAAGTCAAACACATTCAAATAGAGCTTTTTGAATCAAATGAAAGTAAAATGCATTCAACAAAGCTAATTGAATCAAATGAAAGTAAAAAACATCTAAATAAATCTAATTAAATCAAATGAAAGTCAAACACATTCAGACAAAGATGTTTGAATCAAATGAAAGTCAAACACATTCAACAAAGCTATTTGAGTTAAATGGAAGTCAAATGCAATCTACAAGGCTAATTGAATCAAATGAAAGTTAACACATTCAAACAAAACCTAAACATAATCAAATGTAAGTCAAATACATTCAAACAGAGCTTTTTGAATCAAATGAAAGTCAAATGCATTCAACAAAGCTCATTGAATCAAATGAAAGTCAAAAACATCTAAAAAAATCTAATTAAATCAAATGAAAGTCAAAACACATTCAGACAAAGCTATTTGAATCAAATGAAAGTCAAATGTATTCTACAAATCTAATTGAATCAAATAAAAGTAAAAAAACATTCGAACAAAGCCAATTGAATCAAATGAAAGTCAAACACATTCAAACAAACCTAATTGATACAAATGAAAGTCAAACACATTCAAACAGACCTAATTGAATCAAATGAAAGTCAAACACATTCAAAAAGAGCTTTTTGAATCAAATGACGGTCAAATGCAATCTACAAAGCTAATTGAATCAAATAAAGTCAAACACATTGAAACAAAGCTAATTGGGATCAAATGTGAGTCAAACACATTCAAACAGAGCTTTTTGAATCAAATGAAAGTCAAATGCATTCAACAAAGCTAATTGAATCAAATGAAAGTCAAAAAACATTCGAACAAAGCCAATTGAATCAAATGAAAGTCAAACAAATTAAAAAAGAGCTTTTTGAATCAAATGAAGGTCAAATGCATTTAAGAAAGCTAATTGAATCAAATGAAAGTCAAACACATTCAAACAAAGCTAATTGAATCAACTGTAAGTCAAACACATTCAAACAGAGCTTTTTGAATCAAATGAAAGTCAAATGCATCTAAAAAAATCTAATTAAATCAAATGAAAGTCAAACACATTCAGACAAAGCTATTTGAATCAAATGAAAGTCAAATGCATTCTACAAATCTAATTAACTCAAATGAAAGTAAAAAAACATTCGAACAAAACTAAATGAATCCAATGAAAGTCAAACACATTCAAACTAAACTATTTGAATCAAATGAAAGTCAAATGCATTCTACAAAGCTAATTGAATCAAATGTAAGTCAAAAAACATTCCAACAAAGCCAATTGAATCAAATGAAAGTCAAACACATTCAAACAAACCTAATTGAATCAAATGGAAAGTCAAACACATTCAAACAGACCTAACTGAATCAAATGAAAGTCAAACACATTCAAAAAGAGCTTTTTGAATCAAATGACGGTCAAATGCAATCTACAAAGCTAATTGAATCAAATAAAAGTCAAACACATTGAAACAAAGCTTAATTGGATCAAATGTAAGTCAAACACATTCAAACAGAGCATTTTGAATCAATTGAAAGTCAAATGCATTCAACAAAGCTAATCTAATCAAATGAAAGTAAAAAAAACATCTAAAAAAAACCTAATTAAATCAAATGAAGTCAAACACATTTCAAGCAAAGCTATTTAAATCAAATAAAAGTCAAATGCATTCAAACAAAGCTATTGAAAGTCAAATGCTTTCTACAAAGCTAATTGAATCAAATGAAAGTCAAACACATTCAAACAAACCTAATTTTAATCAAATGAAAGTCAAACACATTCAAACAAAGCTAATTGAATCAAATGAAAGTCAAACAGATTTAAAACAGAGCTTTTTGAATCAAATAAAGTCAAATGCATTCAACAAAGCTAATTGAATCAAACGAAAGTCAAAAACATCTAAAAAAATCTAATTAAATCAAATGAAAGCCAAACACATTTAGACAAAGCTATTTGAATCAAATGAAATTTAAATGCATTCTACAAATCTAATTGAATCAAATGAAAGTAAAAACATCTAAAAAATTCAAATTAAATCAATTAAAGGTCAAACACATTCAAACAAAACTATTTGAATCAAATGAAAGTCAGAGGCAATCTATAAAGCTAATTGAATCAAATGAAAGTCAAACACATTCAAACAAAGCTAATTGAATCAAATGAAAGTCAAACACATTCAAACAAAGCTAATTGAATCAAATGAAAGTAAAACTCATTCAAATAAACCTAATTGAATGAAATGAAAGTCAAAGATATTCAAACAGAGCTAATTGAATCAAATGAAAGTCAAACACATCCAAACAAAGCTAATTGAATCAAATGTAAGTCAAACACATTCAAACAGAGCTATTTGAATCAAATGAAAGTCAAATGCATTCAACAAAGCTAATTGAATCAAATGAAAGTAAAAAACATCTAAAAAAAATCTAATTAAATCAAATGAAAGTCAAACACATTCAGACAAAGCTGTTTGAATCAAATGAAAGTCAAACACATTCAACAAAGCTATTTGATAAATGAAAGTCAAATGCAATCTACAAGGCTAATTGAATCAAATGAAAGTTAACCACATTCAAACAAACCTAACAGAATCAAATGTAAGTCAAATACATTCAAACAGAGCTTTTTGAATCAAATGAAAGTCAAATGCATTCAACATTGAATCAAATGAAAGTCAAAAAACATCTAAAAAAATCTAATTAAATCAAATGAAAGTCAAACACATTCAGACAAAGCTATTTGAATCAAATAAAAGTCAAATGTATTCTACAAATCTAATTGAATCAAATGAAAGTAAAAAACATTCGAACAAAGCCAATTGAATCAAATGAAAGTCAAACACATTCAAACATACCTAATTGATACAAATGAAAGTCAAACACATTATACAAACCTAATTGAATCAAATGAAAGTCAAACACATTCAAAAAGAGCTTTTTTGAATCAAATGACGGTCAAATGCAATCTACAAAGCTAATTGAATCAAATAAAAGTCAAACACATTGAAACAAAGCTAATTGGATCAAATGTGAGTCAAACACATTCAAACAGAGCTTTTTGAATCAAATGAAAGTCAAATGCATTCATCAAAGCTAATTGAATCAAATGAAAGTCAAAAACATTCGAACAAAGCCAATTGAATCAAATGAAAGTCAAACAAATTCAAAAAGAGCTTTTTGAATCAAATGAAGGTCAAATGCATTTAAGAAAGCTAATTGAATCAAATGAAAGTCAAACACATTCAAACAAAGCTAATTGAATCAAATGTAAGTCAAACACATTCAAACAGAGCTTTTTGAATCAAATGAAAGTCAAATGCATTCAACAAAGCTAATTGAATCAAACGAAAGTCAAAAACATCTAAAAAAATCTAATTAAATCAAATGAAAGTCAAACACATTCAGACAAAGCTATTTGAATCAAATGAAATTCAAATGCATTCTACAAATCTAATTGAATCAAATGAAAAAAAAACATCTAAAAATTCAAATTAAATCAATAAAAGGTCAAACACATTCAAACAAAACTATTTGAATCAAATGAAAGTCAAAGGCAATCTATAAAGCTAATTGAATAAAATGAAAGTCAAACACATTCAAACAAAGCTAATTGAATCAAATGAAAGTCAAACACATTCGAACAAAGCTAATTGAATCAAATGAAAGTAAAACACATTCAAAACAAACCTAATTGAATCAAATAAAAGTCAAAGATATTCAAACAAAGCTAATTGAATCAAATGAAAGTCAAACACATCCAAACAAAGCTAATTGAATCAAATGTAAGTCAAACACATTCAAACAGAGCTTTTTGAATCAAATGAAAGTCAAATGCATTCAACAAAGCTAATTGAATCAAAGGAAAG